>NC_090260.1:41951699-41994199 GCF_037325665.1 Littorina saxatilis | reverse complement strand
TACGTGCCAGGCATGTGTGTGTTTCCAAGTCTGTAAACTTCGCTGGCAACTCGGGATCTTTAACCTGTGCGCCGCGCTTTACTGGACGTTGACGCGTGTGACCACGAGAAATAAGGTGTAGTGGTGGTACATAAAGTGGTGTTGTTGACTTCACGTTGGATGGTTGGGTGTGCCTGCACGCACACTCTCACACTGTCAGCCGATACTGAGACGAACGAACACACACACACACACACACACACACACACACACACACACACACACACACACACACACACACACACACACAATCAATCAATGAGGCTTATATCGCGCATATTCCGTGGGTACAGTTCTAGGCGCTCTGCAGTGATGCCGTGTGAGATGAAATTTTATACGGCCACACACACACACACACACACACACACACACACACACACATATATATATATATATATATATATATATATATATAAGTATAAATCCGCCTTTAGGACGACCATTGTAAAAAGGGGTTTTATAGCTACCGGTGCTATATCCGTTGTTTTTAAAGCAATATTAATAAAATTTTGTAATTACATTTGCTAATTGACCTACACCCGACTGTCATGAATTGAACGTGAAAATCTGTCAAGATTAAGATATAGGTGTTTTGCATGGTCGCCTTAATGAAAATAATGCAAGAGTGGGGGTTACGGCGACACGCCTTTTCGGGTAGCTTAGGGCAACCAATTTATAAGGTATATTAAGGCGACCAGTATTTGTATATTTTGTTGTTCACAAAGTTTTGTAAAGGGCCTAGAGCCATAGGTTATGCACTTAAAAATGTCCAGTTATTATTATTATTTTAACAATTTTAATTGTCATTTAGTTATGTGCTCAAACTCTGCAGTTCCCGCTTTCGAAATCGTTATTATTTAAAGTTCCTGATGCTTTGTGTTGAGTGTAATCATGGCTGTTTCATCACTAATTATTCTGTTGGCAGTTTTAATAAACAGTTCAAAACGTGCAATAGATTTTGTGTATGAGTTGTGACAGAAAAAATGATAGATGCTTTCATCAGTGTTGTTCCCAAGTCAGAAATAAAAGGTCACTGTTTGCAAAATTTAAACATATCAATAGGAATGCCTTGTTGTAATGTTAACAGGCAGATGTAAGCAAAGTACATCACAGAAGAAAAACATATAACAGGATGTACATATACACACATTAACACATACAATGCAAACTGCGATAAGTCAACGAATGTGTATTTGTTCAACAGCTCATTTATTTGTCAAAAACAAGAATAAAATTATACACATACACCTTCAGCAATGATGTTTTAATGTGCGCACTTGTTCTTAAATCGCTTCCCTACACTTACCATATTGTTCGAGTCCAAAACCTACTATACTTTGTTCAGTAAGGGAGATTTGACAAAAGGGATGTCGTACAGAGTTGCGAGTGGGACCTCTCTGTAGAGGGTAACAAAAACGGGAAAAAAAGACAACTTACAAGTATGTACAAGAATAAAGTTCTTGCAAAGAATACACTTGCAAAAGGTCTATTGTTTTCAGGTAATGGCAGAAATGCACTCAATGCTGGATTGATCTGGGGCCCAACTACACTCTAAATGAACATGATGGGAATTGCACACACTCACTTATTTGAAACAGTTTGAGAACGGCATTCAAATGTTCTGTTTTGAGAGTTAGCTGCTGTGATCATCTTTTGTGTGCTGAATGAACTGAAAAAGTAAGCTGTTATGGGCTCTCAGTGTGTTCTGCATGATCTGTCAATGTTCTAAATGCAGAATGCTTTCAATAGTCTTGCCGACGTTCTTTCCAGAACAGCACAGTGAAAGTCTGCTAAGATCACAATAAATGCTCTATAGTTTACAGTACACTAATTGAGGTCTTTTTAAATCTCTGCCATGAAACAATTTGAGAACACAAAAAAGTAATTTGACCACTTGCAAGTGTACGGTTCAGATTACCAATGATTTGTTTGAAAGAAAAAATATCGTGTGCAGAATTATGGCACACATATTTTGGTAGTCTTACATTTCACCTAATCATTAACAACATAGAGATCCATATTTAGTATGTTTAAGTTATCTTTTATGTTGAAATCATTGTAAATGTTAGGGCAGAAATGATGTCATAAACACACAAGCTACACCAAGATACCTCAAATTGAAGAAGATTAATGAAGCACAGAAACAACAAATTTTAGTTAAAATTTCAATCAAATGTACACTATCAAGAAAACAATCGTAATTGAGTAGAATCAGAACCAGTGGCCTTTTGGAGAGAGTTACTAAGCCCTCTTCCAAGCATAACATTTTTGGCAAAATAAAGTCAAGACAGAAGAAAATAAATGGCATGCATTTACAATGCAACAGGATTTATTGGGGAACTAATTTACCCCAGAGAAGTGAAACAAATACAGATTAAAACAGAGAACAGTTCTTTGAAATTATTTTGATGTACATGATAGCATAGATTAACTGTGTTGTTTGCAATGTTGATCAATGCCACACACAAATTGACCACTTACAGAATTCATGTACATACATATCACAAACTGGGAAGGAGCGTGATTGACAGTTTGAACTGTGCATGGTATTACAAATTACAATGCTATATTTACTCTGTCATTAGAACTCAGTATTAGAAGCAAAACATAAAACAAATGTCATCGATTTCAAGACACGACTGACAACTTTTAAAGCAAAATGATATAAAATGATTTGAAATTTTCAATGAGAAATAAATGATGACATTATTGTAACCTATTAAACAAGAAGAGCAAACGCTCGATCGAGTCACTTTCGCAGTTCTGAATATTATATGAGGCATCAGATGGACAGGAAGAAATTGCTATTCACAACACAATGAGTCACGTTCACATAAAATTTGAGCCCGGTCACTTTTATAGTTTCCGAGAAAAGCCCAACGTTAAGTTGTGTGTTGCCGAACAGAAAAGGCTAGTTATCTCCCTTGTTTTTCTGATAACGTTCGTAAAAGGCTACAGATGTAAATACTTTGATGTAAAGAATAATCCTACAAAGTTTCAATCACATCCGATGAACTTTGTCAAAGATATAAAATGTCTAATTTTTCCTTTGACGCTGACCTGTGACCTTGAAAAAGGTCAAAGGTCAACGAAACCATCGTTAAAGTGTAGAGGTCATTGGAGGTCACGACTAAACAAAATATGAGCCGGATCGCTTTGATAGTTTCCGAGAAAAGTCCAACGTTAAGGTGGTGTCTACGGACGGCCGGCCGGACAGACTAACACTGACCGATTACATAGAGTCACATTTTCTCAAGTGACTCAAAAAGCTTAATTGTTTTCTATTTATCCTCCAGAATTAGCTTCCCATCAATTGAACATGAATAACAACAACAGGCACTTGTATTGTGGAGAGGAAGTCTTATTATAATACCTTACAACCACTCATCTCAAAAGGTTATGAGTGCAGTCACTGGAGGGTAGTCACATGCTTTGTGCGCCCTTCAATTACTGCATGCACTCAAAATATTACATTTCGTTTTCACCAGTATCGCTATAACATTAACAGCGATCGTTCAGCGATTACTAACTCACAGTACAAAAGAGGGTTTGAATGGGAGATAATGGGCAATGCAGAACTCTTGAATAGATTAGTGACGATCCAAGTGATCAGGCTTGTGTCAGACTGCTTTGATTAGTCTGAGATAGAACACCTGATTGCATTTTCTGCTCAGCTCTGTTCCGGTCATTGCAGAGGTATCTGGCGTCCAAATATTTAGAGTGTACGTGGCACACTTTTGTCGGTCAACATAAAATGTTTAGTGCGTGAACTTTTTACTCTATGAAATAAGCCAAACACGCATACATTTGTAGTGGATTTGACCAAATTTGTTCATAGTACCGGACCTTGCATAATAACACAAACCAGGCCTCGGTCGAGTCTCAAGTGAAATTCTCCTTTATCCGATACTGACAACGATTTTCAAAACACATACTTGATATTCGTTAGTTTAGCTGCCGAGATTGAACCAGTACACATCTGTCATGGGTGATTTTACATACACACATACTCTTTAGTTTAGCTGCCGAGATTGAACCAGTACCACCCAATGATTGCTTTCTGCTTCTTGCCATTCACACAGTGTCAGTCTGGCTGGTTCACCATCCATTCTTGCGTTAAAAAGGGTAAATCCAAAAACAAAGAAACTGCCAGCGTTTTACCACGAAGGGCCATATCAGGGCGGTGCTGCTTTGACATATAACATGCGCCACACGCAAGACAGAAGTCGCAGAACAGGCTTCATGTCTCACCCAGTCACATTATTCTGATTATTCTGACACCGGACCAACCAGTCCTAGCACTAACCCCATAATGCCAGACGACAGGCGGAGCAGCCACTAGATTGCCAATTTTAAAGTCTTAGGTATGACCCGGCCGGGGTTCGAACCCACGACCTCCCGATCACGGGGCGGACGCCTTACCACTAGGCCAACCGTACCGGTCAGAGCTCAGTGACAAGAAGAAAAAAGAGTTGGTGAAATCAAAGGTGTTCAATGAGCAAAAACATACAGAAGGAAGGCTGTTCTCTTAAAACGTTTTATGTTAATGTAAATCCAATAACAAACGTTCCAACAACCTACCTTTCTTGTTTTTTGATTTTAAAAAGGGTAAGCCTGCCCACAATCAAGTTGCGCATTAGAACAAGCAGGCAGCTTCATGGCTGCAGCAACCCTTACTTCATTAGAATGTTTTCTTTGTAAGTGTCTGATGAGCACACTTTGAAATTGGCCACAATATAGGCAAGGTCGTTTCGGTTTCTTGGAAGAAATGTTTGGCAGTCCGTCTGAGGCAGGTGGCAGTCCATTTGAGGCAGGTGGCAGCTCATCTGAGGCAGGTGGCAGTCCGTTTGAGGCAGGTGGCAGTACATCGTGTTTGTCTGGTATTTCTGAAAAAAACAAAATATGCAAAAAATCCTATTACAAAGTTTTCAAAGATCAAAGCAGCTCTACCCAAGAAAAAAAATGAAAACTGAACAACGCTTCTTGAAGAATAACCATGTGATCATATTAGGCATAACCAAAACCAATATCAACGATTATGAAAAGTGATCGCTTCCTGGAAATAAAAGCCCAGGTTCAGATCTTTATGTTCACAACAAAAAGGAGCATGGTAAAAATTTCAAAATGGGGGAATGTTGCAGCAGCTTAACTGAACATTTAGTAACTTTTGCCTGGTCTTTGCAAGACTGGTGAATAACGTGTTTCACAAATATACAATTTCCCTGGAAACCATGGACTCCCAGCATTTTCCTTAGAAACAAATGAAGCTGCATAAGGCAGAGATGCGTGTGTGTGTGTGTGTGTGTGTGTATGTGTATGTGTGTATGTGTGTGTGTGTGTGTTTGTGTGTGTGTGTGTGCATGCATGTGTCAGACATGAGGTGAGGAAGCTTTTGAGACCATGTTGCCAGTTTTGGTGAATGCTATTTTTAATTGCTGTCCAGTGTTGTTTTCAAAATTGATGTTTTTTACATTTAGTCAAATTTTGACTTAATGTTTTAACAAAGATGGGAAAATGTAGAGCATGTACAATTCTGTCCACACGAAACTGTTTTCTTGATAGTACACTAGTTGATTGCAACTGCATATGCAAATGTCCTGAACTATAGTCTATAGACAAGTCTTGCTTCTGGCTCAGGAAAGCTGAATTTTAGGTAAATTGGCAAATCATGAAAGGTTGCAGTCATAGAGTCACTACTTCTCAGTTTCTTTCACGGACTTTTACCTTGGCATGTTTTCTTCCTTTTTGCAGGTGGTGACAGCATTGAGTAGTAGTACATGTAGCTTGAAAAAGGTGTGCCATCAGAATCAGAATCACTCTCCGGATCGTAACTGTAGTCTTCATCCTAAAACAAAATATTCACAGTTAAGTTATAGTGATGTCTCTGGCAAGGCGGAACATGCCATCATGTGAAACTCTTTTTTTTTTTTTTTATCTAAACATCACAAATGAAAGCTCAAAACGTATTTGTCAGTAGATCTGGAAATCTGGTCATAGGTCCTTTTGAGTAAAACTAAAAGTACTTGGAGGAAGGAGAAAAAATTATCACATTCACACTATTTGACTTGTAATGCGTGTGTGTTAAAGCCCCAGTCCGTCCCAAATGGTTTACAGAACGATTCAAATCTTTTCATGAAAAAGCAGTTCTAACCTTATCGAACACACTTGCAATAGCATTTAGTGAATAGCATTAAATGACACAGTTTTTTTGTTTAGCTCGAGTAAACCACACACCTGTTTTCGTGGTTAATCTAACCCCTGAGCCATCGTGAACCCATGTGATCTACTTTCCCTTTTTTTCTCACAATTTAGTAGTCAGTCCTTGATTTCAATGCGACTCGCTGTATCTGCCATGGCACGTTATCTAAAACGCAACAAATGGCTGCGAGTCACACGAAGTGAATGGTGTCGGCTGACCGTTCAAAGAAACTGGCGACATGCTGAACATTCGTCTGCTACGAGAAACACGTTTTGCAGGACACGCTTCAGGGCTAGTTTTTAAACTTTAAAATCTTCGAGTTTTACTGATTTTGTCTTAATGCAAAAAGAATTATTTAAGAATATTTGTGTAACAAGCTGTCAATTTATTAGTATAAGTTAGGTCTAGCGCCAAAACGAGCCATCCCATTGTCTGATCAGACAATCCGGCTGGCCACGCAAAAATAAATTCGTTCATAAGTGCTCGCTCTTTTCGGAGGGCACCTACGATGTTCTCAAGTGGTGAGTGTTGAAATGCAAGGGTGTTTGTACTGTGTGTAAAAGCCTGACAGTGTCTGTGATGGTTTACGGGAAGCTGCGTGTGCCTTTAAATTCAACAGGGGACCTAGGTTGATCAAACGTCGTCCTAAAGCTCTAATCATGCAATACTTTCAACTTATTTTCAGTCGCCCTAAGGTTTGGTGCTTCTATTTAAATCTCAAATTGCTTAACTTTGTCATAGAGTGAGACTGCAAGTCGCCCACTCGGCCACTATGGTCCCATTAATAGTCGTGTTCAATGTGCTTTTGACACAGATCATCATAATGGTCCCGACTCTCCTCAATTATGCGCTTATCTTGTGTCTTTTCTGGATTACACAGATACTGAAGTAAAATGCAAAAAATCCTTAAAATGTGACCCTCCACCACGAAATGAGTCACATGTCACCTCGCGCGGTTCTGCACTAGGCTTAATATAAGTCCAGGGAGTGTCTGGTAACAGTTTGTGGGTCACCTTAATCACAGGCTTATAAAGTTAAAAAGTCATCCGGAGAGTCAAATTCAGGAAGTAGGTAACCCGTGAGTTAGTTCAAATCGCGAGGCTTTTCGTACCTGTCATCTCCAGATGAGGCTGGTTTTATCGGTACATCTCCAAATGAGGCTGGTGGTAGCGGTACATCTCCAGATGAGGCTGGTGGTAGCGGTACATCTCCAGATGAGGCTGGTGGTAGCGGTACATCTCCAGATGAGGCTGATGAGAAATAAATCAGGTCATCTTTTTACTGACACAAACTTTGAAAGGAATTCCTGTTCACGAACCGCCTTTTTCTTTGTTGTTGTTTTTACATGATGGAAATTGAGCTTTCCACGCTTTGAACAGATCAATACAACTGATCTCGTTTCGTCACTTCATACGAGACTCGCCACGTCATGTCACAAAAGTAGAAACTCAAGAAGTTTAAGAATTGTAAGGCGGCCTTCTGTCATTTTCAAGGGTACCAATTTGAAGCCAATATTTATTAACCAACATGAACCGTAGCCTACCGTACAGTCTAACAGTGTGAAATGTGAATGAGGGTCGCATCAGCAACTTTAGCCTATTCATTTCACCCTCCGGATGGACGGTCTTATCAGACACTGATTTAGTGATAAACACGTAGTATCGATGCAGGCACACTCATTTTCGCAAACAAGCAGTTGCTTCATAAAATAGGTACTTAACAATTGTGCAGCAAGCTGGTTTTAAAAGTGCATGCATGTTCTGCTGTGCAGTGACTTGAATGAGAAGCATTTAACAAGGGTAAAAGATCAAATACGGTGATGCCACACGCTGAAGAATAACATACCTGTAGTCCTGAGCTGCTGCTGAAGGACAGTAAGGTCGGTGGGAAGCTGGACATTGTTGGGAAAAGTAAGACGAGACACAGACTGCGCTGGCAACATCATTGCTTGAGGTGCCAAGGCAACGGGGTGCCAACCAGCCATCGAGAAAACCAGACTTTGCTGCCTTGTTGTAACCATGCCTGTCAAACAAGTACAATGTATATCACAATGGGCACAAGTCTGTTTTATGTGGGAAAAAGTATAGCCAGTGTTGTTGCCAGCCTAAGAAGACAATAGGTCATTTGGACCTCCCTAAAAAAAAACAATAAGTCCAAATGTCCTGGCTTTAAAAAAACAATAGGTCCAAATTACCATGCCGTAGTATTATATTGATGAAATTTCCGCTGTTTGCGCCGTTTTCGATAATTAGGTACACCGGCTGGAACGGGTATTTCCGTAAACGCAGCCTCGAGTGTCAATGACGACAAACACAGAGTCAATGACGACAAACACAGAGTCGGCACCGAGTGCATTTTTCACTCGTAGCAAACATGAGCATTTCGATCGGGGTTTGTTTTCCGACTTTGCAACTCCCATTCCATTCATTGCAGACCTTGTCCGCCTTGTACGAATATGTATCGGTCAGTTGACCACCAAAACGTAAAAACTATCGGTCCATCGACCGGACAAGGCTAGGTCCAATGCGTCAAATCAGAAAGAAATGCGTCACAGACAAAAGACCGAGGCCTGGCAACAACACCGTATAGCATGTTAAATTCTTTACACAAGAAACTTTTTCCTTGATAGTACAATAATTGATTGCAACTCGACTAGGAAATGTCCTGAACTATAGACCAAGTTGTGGTTTCTGGCTCAGGAAAGCTGAATTTTAAGTAAATTGGTCAACCATGAATTGTCGCAGTCAGTGAGTTACTACTTCTCACAGTTTCTTTCATTGACTTTTACCTTGGCAAGTTTTCTTCCTTTGTGCAGGTGGTGACAGCATAGGGTAATCGCAGGAAGAAGGTGTGCTATCAGAATCAAAATCACTCTCCTGACAGTAGTCTTCATCCTAAAACAAAATATTCACAGTTAAGTTAATGTGATGTCTCTTGCAAGGCGGAACATAGAATCATGTGGAACTTTTATTTAAACTAAAACATCACAATTTAAACCCCAAAAGGTATTTGTAAGTAGATCGGAATATCGGGTCAATTTTTGAAAAAGGACTTGGAGAAAGTATGATCACATTCACACCATTTTTGACATATATATATATACATGCGTGTGTGTTAAATCCCACAGGGGAGCTAGGTCGATCGACCAAATGTCATCCTAAAGCTCCTATTGTACAATACTTTCAACGTATTTTCTTTCGCCCTAAGGTTTGGTACTTCCTTTCAAATCTCAAAAAAGTGTTGTTGTCTGATGTTCATGTCGTGTACCAAAAAGAAATAAAAACGTGTATAAAAAAAACCCAAAAAAACTGAAAAAATAAAATTCTCAAAAAAGTAATATGTCATTTTTTTTTAGTAACAACCCAGATCCAATTCGCCAAATGTCGCCCTAACGCTCCCATTATACAATACTTTTGATTAGGGCGACCAAAATTATAACATATATATATATATATGCATGTGTGTTAAATCCCACAGGGGAGCTAGGTCGACCAAATGTCATCCTAAAGCTCCTATTGTACAATACTTTCACATATTTGTTTTCGCCCTAAGGTTTGGTGCTTCCTTTCAAATCTAAAAAAAAGTGTTGCTGTCTGATGTTGATGTCGTGTACCAAAAAGAAATAAAAACGTGTATAAAAAAAAAATCTCAAAAAAGTAAAATGTCATTTTAGTAACAACCCAGATCCAATTCACCAAATGTCGCCCTAAAGCTCCCATTATACAATACTTTTGATTAGGGCGACCAAAATTATAACATGTATATATATATTGTGTTAAATCCTACAGGGGAGTTAGGTCAACCAAATGTCGTCCTAAAGGTAAAGCTCCAATTGTACAATACTTTCAACTTATATTCTGTCGCCCTAAAGGTTTGGTGATTCTTTTAAAATCTCAAATTTCATGTTACTGACAACCCAGATCCCATTCCCTATCAAGCAGACATACAAGCTTATGTCGACACATGCTTCCAGACAAATTTGCAATAACAATAGAATCATTTCCCATAATACCATGGCAGCTTAGCACACCTGCCTTTCGTTGAGTCTCCACAATCATCATTTTGATTATTCTGAGACTATGATGCATGCTGGGTGTGTTTCTGCGGGTTGCATTGACCCGAGCTGGACATTGGCGTCAGGATCAAGTCCAAGCTTGATTTTGAGTGCATGTACTCAGAATACTGAATAGACCTCAGTTTAAAATCTCATCCCAAAGAGTAGTGAGACACCGCCCTTCATGAGGGGTCAACCGTCAAGTTAACAGCAGTGTACAACTCAGACAGTCACTTATCCAAGTACTTGCCTAGGCTCGGCATTGCTTAACTTTGTCATTGAGTGAGACTGCAAGCCGCCCACTCCGCCACTATGGTCCAATAAATATTCGTGTTAAAATAAATGTGATGCTTTTGAGACAGATCATCATAATGGTCCTGACTTGCCTCAATTATGTGCTTATCTTGTGTGTTTTTCTGGATTACACAGGTACTGTAGTTAATGTCCAACTATCCTAAAAGCTCCAATTGTACAATACTTTCAACGTATTTTCTTTCGCCCTAAAGTTTGGTGCTTCCTTTCAAATCTCAAACAAGAAGAGCAAACGCTCGATCGAGTCACTTTCGCAGTTCTGAATATTATATGAGGCATCAGATGGACAGGAAGAAATTGCTATTCACAACACAATACAGATGTAAATAATTTGATGTAAAGAATAATCCTATAAAGTTTGAATCAAATCCGATGAATAGTTTCAGAGATATGATATTTCAATTTTTTTCCTTCAAGACATACCTGTGACCTTGAAAAAGGTCAAAGGTCACCAAAGCAGACGTCAAAGTGTAGAGGTCACTGGGAGTCACGTTCACATAAAATTTGAGCCCGGTCACTTTTATAGTTTCCGAGAAAAGCCCAACGTTAAGTTGTGTGTTGCCGAACAGAAAAGGCTAGTTATCTCCCTTGTTTTTCTGATAACGTTCGTAAAAGGCTACAGATGTAAATACTTTGATGTAAAGAATAATCCTACAAAGTTTCAATCACATCCGATGAACTTTGTCAAAGATATACAATGTCTAATTTTTCCTTTGACGCTGACCTGTGACCTTGAAAAAGGTCAAAGGTCAACGAAACCATCGTTAAAGTGTAGAGGTCATTGGAGGTCACGACTAAACAAAATATGAGCCCGATCGCTTTGATAGTTTCCGAGAAAAGTCCAACGTTAAGGTGGTGTCTACGGACGGCCGGCCGGACGGCCGGCCGGACAGACTAACACTGACCGATTACATAGAGTCACTTTTTCTCAAGTGACTCAAAAAGTGTTGCTGTCTGATGTTGATGTCATGTACCAAAAAGAAATAAAAACGTGTATAAATAAAAAAAAACTCTGAAAAAAAATGAAAAAAAAATTCTCAAAAAAGTAAAATGTCATTTTAGTAACAACCCAGATCCAATTCGCCAAATGTCGCCCTAAAGCTCCCATTATACAATACTTTTGATTAGGGCGACCAAAATTATAACATATATATATATATATTGTGTTAAATCCTACAGGGGAGTTAGGTCAACCAAATGTCGTCCTAAAGGTAAAGCTCCAATTGTACAATACTTTCAACTTATATTTTGTCGCCCTAAGGTTTGGTGATTCTTTTAAAATCTCAAATTTCATTTTACTGACAACCCAGATCCCATTCCCTATCAAGCAGACATACAAGCTTATGTCGACACATGCTTCCAGACAAATTTGCAATAACAATAGAATCATTTCCCAAAGCACACCTGCCTTTCGTTGAGTCTCCACAATCATCATTTTGATTATTCTGAGACTATGATGCATGCTGGGTGTGTTTCTGCGGGTTGCATTGACCCGAGTTGGACATTGGCGTCAGGATCAAGTCCAAGCTTGATTTTGAGTGCATATATGTACTCAGAATACTGAATAGACCTCAGTTTAAAATCTCATCCCAAAGAGTAGTGAGACACCGCCCTCCATGAGGGGTCAACCGTTAAGTTAACAGCAGTGTACAACTCAGACAGTCACTTATCCAAGTACTTGCCTAGGCTCGGCATTGCTTAACTTTGTCATTGAGTGAGACTGCAAGCCGCCCACTCTGCCACTATGGTCCAATAAATATT
The DNA here is from genome assembly GCF_037325665.1 of Littorina saxatilis. Lineage (NCBI taxonomy): Eukaryota > Metazoa > Mollusca > Gastropoda > Littorinimorpha > Littorinidae > Littorina > Littorina saxatilis. The sequence continues at coordinate 41,981,834 of NC_090260.1, read as the reverse complement.
CGTGTTAAAATAAATGTGATGCTTTTGACACAGATCATCATAATGGTCCTGACTTGCCTCAATTATGTGCTTATCTTGTGTGTTTTTCTGGATTACACAGGTACTGTAGTTAATGTCCAACTATCCTAAAAATTAACAGTTTCTTGGTAGTGAATGCGAGTACGTGTAAGAATGTTGTGACTTTTACATACTTTCTTTTTATTCTAAATTCAACCAATCTATATATGTACGTGTGTGTGTGTTAAAGCCAAATATTGCCCTAAAGCTCCCATTATACAAAACATTCCACTTAGGCATAGGGCGACCGACAAGTATGGGTTATATGAAGTCTTATATCGCGCGCGTATCTCCAGACTCGGACTCAAGGCGCCGTGTGAGATGGATTTTTTTTACACAATACATCACGCATTCACATCGACCAGCAGATCGCAGCCATTTCGGCGCATATCCTACTGTTCACGGCCTATTATTCAAAGTCACACGGGTATTTTGGTGGACATTTTTTTAATCTATGGCTATACAATTTTGCCAGGAAAGACCCTTTTGTCAATCGTGGGATCTTTAACGTGCACACCCCAATGTAGTGTACACGAAGGGACCTCGGTTTTTCGTCTCATCCGAAAGACTAGCACTTGAACCCACCACCTAGGTTAGGAAAGGGGGGAGAAAATTGCTAACGCCCTGACACAGGGTCGAACTCACTTCCGAGCGCAAGTGCGTTACCACTCGGCCACCCATTGGTGCCTTTTCTCCAATTTCATTAGACTGACAACATCGACCTAGAGGTGGCTAAATCCCATTTCCTGGAAAGTTTAAAAAATAAAAGCGGTCAATTTTCGTCCTGATATGGCTCTGCGTAGTCGGCTGGACGTTAAGCAACAAATAAACAAACAAAAACGGTCAATTTCATAATGGAGGTAACCCGTGAGTAAGTTCAAAATCACAATGCTTTTCGTACCTGTTCATCTCCAAATGAGGCTGGTGGTATCGGTACATTTCCAGATGAGGCTTTTGGTAGCGGTACATCTCCAGATGAGGCTGGTGGTATCAGTACATCTCCAGATAAGGCTGGTGGTATCGGTACATTTCCAGATGAGGCTGGTGGTATCGGTACATTTCCAGATAAGACTGGTGATAGCGGTACATCTCCAGATGAGGCTGATGATAGCGGTACATCTCCAGATGAGGCTGGTGATAGCGGTACATCTCCAGATGAGGCTGGTGGTATCGGTACATTTTCAGATAAGGCTGGTGATAGCGGTACATCTCCAGATGAGGTTGGTGGTATCAGTACATCTCCAGATAAGGCTGGTGATAGCGGTACATCTCCAGATGAGGCTGGTGATACTGGTACATGTCCAGATAAGACTGGTGAAACTGGTACATATCCAGATAAGGCTGGTGATACTGGTAAATCTCCAGATGAGGCTGGTGATGGCGGTACATCTCCAGATGAGGCTGGTGATACTGGTACATCTCCAGATAAGGCTTGTGATACTAGTACATCTCCAGACGAGGCTGGCAATACTTGTACATCTCCAGATGAGGCTGGCAATACTGGTACATCTCCAGATGAGGCCTGAGGTACCAGTACATCTCCAGATGAGGCTGATAAAAAACAAATCATATCTTTTAACTGATAGAAGCATGTGTTGCATATATATATATATTGTAATACAGACCTGGGGACCTCAATTTTGCCATGGAGTTTAACAAAAAAAAAGCTACGTGCATTTTCAGAAAAATGAGAGTACTCCACATAACTTTTAATCATTCATTTCAAACATGCTGCACACACCATCATTGATAAAAAAAAAAGATGGAAATCTTTGTTGATTTTTTCTTTAAGAGAAGACCTAATGTCATTAGACATCTGTTTCATCATTGCTGTAGCCTTCTTGCAGCCTGAACACTTAGACTTCTGCGCGATGTTTAAGACAGGAAACACACTTTTGACAGCTTGTAAAATCACATCTGCTGTGCTCAATGACAAATTCATTTTCACTATCAGCTCGGATAACATCGCTTTGGCATGTACTGCACCCTGTTCCTCGGGTAGATCTTTTGCAAAAGACAAAGTCTGTGATGCTCCTCATGCTGGCAGCGGCTTTTCTTGGTGTTGTCAATTTCAGGATCCCTATGAGTCTAGCTTTGACATGCAGTGTCTATCGATGTCAAACTTGGAAAACATACGTTGAAAGGAATTCCTGTTCCCGAACAGCCTTTTTCTTTGCTCCTGCTGAGGATCCACCTCTTTGTTGTTGTTTTTGCATGATAAAAATTGAGCTTTCCACGCTTTGAGCTGATCAACGCAACTGATCTCGTTTAGTCACTTCATACGAGATTCAAAATGGCCATAGTAACAGGTTGTTTTTTTACACTAACTGAGTGAACCGAAAGTAGAAACGCAAGAAGTCTAGGAATTATTTCTCTTTTTTTCCACAGACCGTATCAATCGTAATTTAGAAAATCAAGAGTACAAAATATGGCAAAATCTTACGGGTTCCCTTTTCTGTACTATAAATAGCAATAAAATGATCACAAGATCAAGAAGGGGCATTTACAGGCTTCATGGCCTATCTAATACTAATGTACATTTGAAACTTAGTCAGGTATAGATTACATTCAAAAAGCAGAGGGGTGGACTTTTTCTTGGGTTCCTACCATTGTAAGTTTTTGTTAAAACTTTAAACAATTAAAGTAAAGGTTAATGTATTGGCAAAACAAAGACGAGAACCGAAAAATGCCACACTATGAAAATAAGTATGATAAAATGAAGTCGCAGTAACACTAAGCTTTTAGTTTTATGGGAAAAGTATATATTTCACGACGTTACAAAAACATATTGAACGGAATTGCCACCACCAAGGAATATGATAGCCATGCCTTCAACCCTATTCAACGAAGAGGAAATCTGTATCTGTCAAGTCAATGCTGGTGTCTTGATTACCGCTTTACTGCTTTAAAGAAATGTGCCAACCTTGTGTTTTTTCTTCTGTGACTCGACGGCCTCCAGCTCCTCTTGCAGTACCACAACTCGTTTGGACAGCTGCTAGTTGCGGAATGACAGACTGTCGACCTCCTGCTGGTACTTTCTGTTCCATTGTTCCTTCTCTTTCAGGTGCTCCTATACAACAGGCACAAGAACCAATTGTATTTATGGTCAGTTGACAAAGCCATCTACTTTCAGTACATTTGACACTTTTCAACAATTTAGTCTTATGGTATGAATATTCTTCAAATGGCAAACAATTTTCTAATTACATTCAAAGTTATTCTTATAATTATCATATGTTAAAAGGCTTTTCTGGTTAATGTTAATTGTAATTCAATCAAGTTTGCGTTTTAATGAAACAGATCCTGTGATTGGTCAGAATGCCCCAACTCATTAAAAATTACCGGTCATTAAATAGAGCTTAAACAATGACCACGAGTTGATTAGTGGAAAATAAACCACGAGTGGGTATTTGCAGCCTCTTGGTAATTCACGAGTGTGCGGAGCAGGTTGTTAATGAATTTTTTAGCTAGTGGCTATCGACAATTAGTCACCGGTAATTTGTAATGAGTTGGGACATTCTGACCAATCACAGGATCTGTTTCATTAAAACGCAAACTTGATTGTATTACAATTGTCGATAACCACTCGCTAAAAAATCCATTAACAACCTGCTGGCGAGGCGTATTGATACAGCCTCAACTAGTCTCGGTTAGCTTTGAGGGTCATTTTACAAGTAGGAAATATGAAGGCCAACGAAATACCGAGACCATAAGGTATGCGAAGTGATGACGTTGAGTACGTGACGTAAGTTAATGCATGAATTCTTCCGGACTACGTCAGTCAATTCCAAAGATCGCTTTTGTGATGAAAAGAATTTGTTTTAGAGTTTGCTGTCCAGAAAACCGTCAAAAAAGAAGGGAAAATGTGTGTGAAAGAAAACAAAACAGGAGCAGAGTGATACGATAGGAATACAGAGACATTTCTTGGGACTTGACCCTTGCAGGTAGGTGGACTGAAAGTAGTGTGTGAACAGAACAGAACCAATTCTGTCTGTTTACAACCGCATGAAAGCAGGAAAGAGATTGTCGTCAGATTCAATTACAATAACATTAACATGCTTCCATTTGAAACTTCTCGGTCTTCATCGTGGATTGACGCCCTCCCAAAGTCTAAAGTAATTGAAGCCCTCCGTCGCTTCGCTCCGTCGGGCTTCAATTAGCTTTTGTCGGGCGTCAATCCCCGATGAAGACTTTGAAGTTTCAAATGGAAGCATGTTAATCACTTAATGTGTAACTGAACAGGTGGGGGCCTCATCAGATCAAAAAGCTGTGTCTGGCAAGAACCGTAGTGAAGGCATTACATCCGCATCAAAGCGACGAAGGAAAGTGTCCATTCTAGCTCTGCCCTCTAAAGTCAAACAGCAGTAAGTCCACTCATAATAAAGCCAAAATGAAGTATTGCCAGTCATAATTATGATATGACTGGCAATACTTCATTTTGGCTTTGATTTTTGTTTGTTTGTTTGCTTAACGCCCAGCCGACCACGAAGGGCCATATCAGGGCGGTGCTGCTTTGACATATAACGTGCGCCACACACAAGACAGAAGTTGCAGCACAGGCTTCATGTCTCACCCAGTCACATTATTCTGACACCGGACCAACCAGGCCTAGCACTAACCCCATAATGCCAGACGCCAGGCGGAGCAGCCACTAGATTGCCAATTTTAAAGTCTTAGGTATGACCCGGCCGAGGTTCGAACCCACGACCTCCCGATCACGGGGCGGACGCCTTACCACTAGGCCAACCGTGCCGGTTTTTGGCTTTGAAGGGCAGGCTAAAGGTAGTCACTTTGATTAACTGGAAATAATTCATGCAAGTTTTTGTCTTAGCTTTTCTTACCTGAATTATTGCGTAAAGCCATGAGGACCACTCATCCTCCTACCTCTGGTGTAATGAGGGTAGTAGTCCATTTTTGCCGCAAGTATCTGGATAAAAAAAAGCATACACAATAAAATATTTTGTGTTGCCTCAACGTGCATGTCCACCCCCCCCCCCCCCCCCATGTGACCATCTTATCAAGTTGCAGATATTGCTAGTGGTCAGTGTGTTCCCAACACAAATGTGACAAAGGGGTGCTGGTTTTTGTTTTATTAGGTTGAACTTGAAGAATTTTGTAGTAATGAATGTTTTTGTTCACATCAATTTTGACTCGGTTTAAAGACTTTCATCTGGAATGTTCATAGATCAACCCATAAAAGTTTATCAAATTCCCTTACCAATAAATACACTTTAATTTTCCATGACCAGTGGCTGAACTTCTGTAACACTGACATTCAATTACAATAACATTAACATGCTTCCATTTGAAACTTCTCGGTCTTCATCGTGGATTGACGCCCTCCCAAAGTCTATAGTAATTGAAGCCCTCCGTCGCTTCGCTCTGTCGGGCTTCAATTAGCTTTTGTCGGGCGTCAATCCCCGATGAAGACTTCGAAGTTTCAAATGGAAGCATGTTAATCACTTAATGTGTAACTGAACAGGTGGGGGCCTCATCAGATCAAAAAGCTGTGTCTGGCAAGAACCGTAGTGAAGGCATTACATCCGCATCAAAGCGACGAAGGAAAGTGTCCATTCTAGCTCTGCCCTCTAAAGTCAAACAGCAGTAAGTCCACTCATAATAAAGCCAAAATGAAGTATTGCCAGTCATAATTATGATAATATGACTGGCAATACTTCATTTTGGCTTTGATTTTTGTTTGTTTGTTTGCTTAACGCCCAGCCGACCACGAAGGGCCATATCAGGGCGGTGCTGCTTTGACATATAACGTGCGCCACACACAAGACAGAAGTTGCAGCACAGGCTTCATGTCTCACCCAGTCACATTATTCTGACACCGGACCAACCAGGCCTAGCACTAACCCCATAATGCCAGACGCCAGGCGGAGCAGCCACTAGATTGCCAATTTTAAAGTCTTAGGTATGACCCGGCCGAGGTTCGAACCCACGACCTCCCGATCACGGGGCGGACGCCTTACCACTAGGCCAACCGTGCCGGTTTTTGGCTTTGAAGGGCAGGCTAAAGGTAGTCACTTTGATTAACTGGAAATAATTCATGCAAGTTTTTGTCTTAGCTTTTCTTACCTGAATTATTGCGTAAAGCCATGAGGACCACTCATCCTCCTACCTCTGGTGTAATGAGGGTAGTAGTCCATTTTTGCCGCAAGTATCTGGATAAAAAAAAGCATACACAATAAAATATTTTGTGTTGCCTCAACGTGCATGTCCACCCCCCCCCCCCCCCCCCATGTGACCATCTTATCAAGTTGCAGATATTGCTAGTGGTCAGTGTGTTCCCAACACAAATGTGACAAAGGGGTGCTGGTTTTTGTTTTATTAGGTTGAACTTGAAGAATTTTGTAGTAATGAATGTTTTTGTTCACATCAATTTTGACTCGGTTTAAAGACTTTCATCTGGAATGTTCATAGATCAACCCATAAAAGTTTATCAAATTCCCTTACCAATAAATACACTTTAATTTTCCATGACCAGTGGCTGAACTTCTGTAACACTGACATTCAATTACAATAACATTAACATGCTTCCATTTGAAACTTCTCGGTCTTCATCGTGGATTGACGCCCTCCCAAAGTCTATAGTAATTGAAGCCCTCCGTCGCTTCGCTCTGTCGGGCTTCAATTAGCTTTTGTCGGGCGTCAATCCCCGATGAAGACTTCGAAGTTTCAAATGGAAGCATGTTAATCACTTAATGTGTAACTGAACAGGTGGGGGCCTCATCAGATCAAAAAGCTGTGTCTGGCAAGAACCGTAGTGAAGGCATTACATCCGCATCAAAGCGACGAAGGAAAGTGTCCATTCTAGCTCTGCCCTCTAAAGTCAAACAGCAGTAAGTCCACTCATAATAAAGCCAAAATGAAGTATTGCCAGTCATAATTATGATAATATGACTGGCAATACTTCATTTTGGCTTTGATTTTTGTTTGTTTGTTTGCTTAACGCCCAGCCGACCACGAAGGGCCATATCAGGGCGGTGCTGCTTTGACATATAACGTGCGCCACACACAAGACAGAAGTTGCAGCACAGGCTTCATGTCTCACCCAGTCACATTATTCTGACACCGGACCAACCAGGCCTAGCACTAACCCCATAATGCCAGACGCCAGGCGGAGCAGCCACTAGATTGCCAATTTTAAAGTCTTAGGTATGACCCGGCCGAGGTTCGAACCCACGACCTCCCGATCACGGGGCGGACGCCTTACCACTAGGCCAACCGTGCCGGTTTTTGGCTTTGAAGGGCAGGCTAAAGGTAGTCACTTTGATTAACTGGAAATAATTCATGCAAGTTTTTGTCTTAGCTTTTCTTACCTGAATTATTGCGTAAAGCCATGAGGACCACTCATCCTCCTACCTCTGGTGTAATGAGGGTAGTAGTCCATTTTTGCCGCAAGTATCTGGATAAAAAAAAGCATACACAATAAAATATTTTGTGTTGCCTCAACGTGCATGTCCACCCCCCCCTCCCCCATGTGACCATCTTATCAAGTTGCAGATATTGCTAGTGGTCAGTGTGTTCCCAACACAAATGTGACAAAGGGGTGCTGGTTTTTGTTTTATTAGGTTGAACTTGAAGAATTTTGTAGTAATGAATGTTTTTGTTCACATCAATTTTGACTCGGTTTAAAGACTTTCATCTGGAATGTTCATAGATCAACCCATAAAAGTTTATCAAATTCCCTTACCAATAAATACACTTTAATTTTCCATGACCAGTGGCTGAACTTCTGTAACACTGACATTCAATTACAATAACATTAACATGCTTCCATTTGAAACTTCTCGGTCTTCATCGTGGATTGACGCCCTCCCAAAGTCTAAAGTAATTGAAGCCCTCCGTCGCTTCGCTCCGTCGGGCTTCAATTAGCTTTTGTCGGGCGTCAATCCCCGATGAAGACTTTGAAGTTTCAAATGGAAGCATGTTAATCACTTAATGTGTAACTGAACAGGTGGGGGCCTCATCAGATCAAAAAGCTGTGTCTGGCAAGAACCGTAGTGAAGGCATTACATCCGCATCAAAGCGACGAAGGAAAGTGTCCATTCTAGCTCTGCCCTCTAAAGTCAAACAGCAGTAAGTCCACTCATAATAAAGCCAAAATGAAGTATTGCCAGTCATAATTATGATATGACTGGCAATACTTCATTTTGGCTTTGATTTTTGTTTGTTTGTTTGCTTAACGCCCAGCCGACCACGAAGGGCCATATCAGGGCGGTGCTGCTTTGACATATAACGTGCGCCACACACAAGACAGAAGTTGCAGCACAGGCTTCATGTCTCACCCAGTCACATTATTCTGACACCGGACCAACCAGGCCTAGCACTAACCCCATAATGCCAGACGCCAGGCGGAGCAGCCACTAGATTGCCAATTTTAAAGTCTTAGGTATGACCCGGCCGAGGTTCGAACCCACGACCTCCCGATCACGGGGCGGACGCCTTACCACTAGGCCAACCGTGCCGGTTTTTGGCTTTGAAGGGCAGGCTAAAGGTAGTCACTTTGATTAACTGGAAATAATTCATGCAAGTTTTTGTCTTAGCTTTTCTTACCTGAATTATTGCGTAAAGCCATGAGGACCACTCATCCTCCTACCTCTGGTGTAATGAGGGTAGTAGTCCATTTTTGCCGCAAGTATCTGGATAAAAAAAAGCATACACAATAAAATATTTTGTGTTGCCTCAACGTGCATGTCCACCCCCCCCTCCCCCCCCATGTGACCATCTTATCAAGTTGCAGATATTGCTAGTGGTCAGTGTGTTCCCAACACAAATGTGACAAAGGGGTGCTGGTTTTTGTTTTATTAGGTTGAACTTGAAGAATTTTGTAGTAATGAATGTTTTTGTTCACATCAATTTTGACTCGGTTTAAAGACTTTCATCTGGAATGTTCATAGATCAACCCATAAAAGTTTATCAAATTCCCTTACCAATAAATACACTTTAATTTTCCATGACCAGTGGCTGAACTTCTGTAACACTGACATTCAATTACAATAACATTAACATGCTTCCATTTGAAACTTCTCGGTCTTCATCGTGGATTGACGCCCTCCCAAAGTCTATAGTAATTGAAGCCCTCCGTCGCTTCGCTCTGTCGGGCTTCAATTAGCTTTTGTCGGGCGTCAATCCCCGATGAAGACTTTGAAGTTTCAAATGGAAGCATGTTAATCACTTAATGTGTAACTGAACAGGTGGGGGCCTCATCAGATCAAAAAGCTGTGTCTGGCAAGAACCGTAGTGAAGGCATTACATCCGCATCAAAGCGACGAAGGAAAGTGTCCATTCTAGCTCTGCCCTCTAAAGTCAAACAGCAGTAAGTCCACTCATAATAAAGCCAAAATGAAGTATTGCCAGTCATAATTATGATATGACTGGCAATACTTCATTTTGGCTTTGATTTTTGTTTGTTTGTTTGCTTAACGCCCAGCCGACCACGAAGGGCCATATCAGGGCGGTGCTGCTTTGACATATAACGTGCGCCACACACAAGACAGAAGTTGCAGCACAGGCTTCATGTCTCACCCAGTCACATTATTCTGACACCGGACCAACCAGGCCTAGCACTAACCCCATAATGCCAGACGCCAGGCGGAGCAGCCACTAGATTGCCAATTTTAAAGTCTTAGGTATGACCCGGCCGAGGTTCGAACCCACGACCTCCCGATCACGGGGCGGACGCCTTACCACTAGGCCAACCGTGCCGGTTTTTGGCTTTGAAGGGCAGGCTAAAGGTAGTCACTTTGATTAACTGGAAATAATTCATGCAAGTTTTTGTCTTAGCTTTTCTTACCTGAATTATTGCGTAAAGCCATGAGGACCACTCATCCTCCTACCTCTGGTGTAATGAGGGTAGTAGTCCATTTTTGCCGCAAGTATCTGGATAAAAAAAAGCATACACAATAAAATATTTTGTGTTGCCTCAACGTGCATGTCCACCCCCCCCTCCCCCCCCCCATGTGACCATCTTATCAAGTTGCAGATATTGCTAGTGGTCAGTGTGTTCCCAACACAAATGTGACAAAGGGGTGCTGGTTTTTGTTTTATTAGGTTGAACTTGAAGAATTTTGTAGTAATGAATGTTTTTGTTCACATCAATTTTGACTCGGTTTAAAGACTTTCATCTGGAATGTTCATAGATCAACCCATAAAAGTTTATCAAATTCCCTTACCAATAAATACACTTTAATTTTCCATGACCAGTGGCTGAACTTCTGTAACACTGACATTCAATTACAATAACATTAACATGCTTCCATTTGAAACTTCTCGGTCTTCATCGTGGATTGACGCCCTCCCAAAGTCTATAGTAATTGAAGCCCTCCGTCGCTTCGCTCTGTCGGGCTTCAATTAGCTTTTGTCGGGCGTCAATCCCCGATGAAGACTTCGAAGTTTCAAATGGAAGCATGTTAATCACTTAATGTGTAACTGAACAGGTGGGGGCCTCATCAGATCAAAAAGCTGTGTCTGGCAAGAACCGTAGTGAAGGCATTACATCCGCATCAAAGCGACGAAGGAAAGTGTCCATTCTAGCTCTGCCCTCTAAAGTCAAACAGCAGTAAGTCCACTCATAATAAAGCCAAAATGAAGTATTGCCAGTCATAATTATGATAATATGACTGGCAATACTTCATTTTGGCTTTGATTTTTGTTTGTTTGTTTGCTTAACGCCCAGCCGACCACGAAGGGCCATATCAAGGCGGTGCTGCTTTGACATATAACGTGCGCCACACACAAGACAGAAGTCGCAGCACAGGCTTCATGTCTCACCCTGTCACATTATTCTGACACCGGACCAACCAGGCTTAGCACTAACCCCATAATGCCAGATGCCAGGCGGAGCAGCCACTAGATTGCCAATTTTAAAGTCTTAGGTATGACCCGGCCGGGGTTCGAACCCACGACCTCCCGATCATGGGGCGGACGCCTTACCACTAGGCCAACCGTGCCGGTTTTTGGCTTTGAAGGGCAGGCTAAAGGTAGTCACTTTGATTAACTGGAAATAAGTTTTTGTCTTAGCTTTTCTTACCTGAATTATTGCGTAAAGCCATGAGGACCACTCATCCTCCTACCTCTGGTGTAATGAGGGTAGTAGTCCATTTTTGCCGCAAGTATCTGGATAAAAAAAGCATACACAAAAAAATATTTTGCAGGGTTCCACATCACGTAAAATTGGAGGTATTATACCCTCTGACCCCCCCAAATCACGTACGAGACGCTCTTTGAAAGGGTGTCGGTAAGTAACAATTATTTTGCCAAGAGGTATAATAACATACGACTTGAAGGGAAAAAGGGTATGACTTTGATCGTTTTACAAACGGTACGACTGGTTATGCGACGCTCGAGGTTTTTTTGGGTGTTTTTTTTCGCGGGAGACTAATTTCGGAAAGCTTCACCGGCGATCTCGACACGTGTTTTACTGTCTCCGGGAAGTCGGCGCTGTCAGCGTGACCAGAGTTACTTCCCCTCCGCTATTTTCGGTTCTGTTGGTTCCGCGAAGACCGCGAGCGTGCAAGTTTGCAGACGATCAGTTTTGTCACTGACTTTGTGTTTGAAAAGGCCACGACCAAGAAAGCCTGTTGCAGTTGATCCAAAACAACGAACTTTGACGTTTGCATTTTTGCGATACCTGATTTTAGCATTTTTGGTGACATTCTCTTGACCATTCCAATCACTTCTGTACCCTGTGAGAGAGGCTTTAGTCAACAGAACCGGGGGAAGTCAAAGCTAAGGAACCGACTCTCAGTGGAGAGACTGGCCTAACAAAATGATGATTAAACACGTAGGCACTGACCTAAAGCGTGACATCACTGGAAGGGCGGCATTGCAAGTGCACGGAGCCATGAGGAAAACTAAGGAAATCTGTTGACAGTGGCTGTGACTTGCAAAACAAAACACCAAGACTTCACCCAAAGACTGAGTTACAGAGTAATAATTATTAGAGCCATACAGTTGCAACGCCCTTTCAATGATGCCACGCTTTAGTGTGTTGAAACTTAGATTGAACTGTTGTTGTGGAGAGACACAGTCACAAGTGTGTTGCAGATGTGAATTTCAACAGGCACTTGATAGGTGTGTTGTTAATTTGTAACCAACAACTGAACAGGCAAATAATTTCAAACTTATTGATACTCATAATAATATTCTTGTTGTTGTGGAACTGAACTGACTTTTCATAGCATTACCCTGAATTTTGGGGGAAAATAACTGTGGCACTGCACTGGTAAACTCATAATTGTCAGTTGGTGGCTGGGTTCTGGGTTATTAATAAAAGTTTACTGTTCAGAATTTCAAGCCAGTTTACTTGTTCGTTTTGTGAAAGCTCTCAGCCTCTGACTAGTGTTTTGATACCCCGGTAATTGCTGTAAATGTTTAAGTGTTATCATAGACCTGTATTAGATAAATGGTGTTATTCACTTATTGTAATGCTACAAGCAAGAATTTACACATATGACATTTCCCAATGGTCATAAATTATTTCCTTTATTCAAAGCACTCTCAAATTGACAATGCAATCTGCACACATTGACATCATGCATATATATATATGCAAGAACCTGGTAAAACAGCAAAGCAATACACAGAGTCGCCGACAACATGCCATACCCTTTGATCAATCAGGAAAGGGTATGAAAACCCTTTACTTTTATGGTGAAAGGGTATGAATACCCTTGACCTCAGAGCCTGTGTGGAACCCTGATTTTGTGTTGCCTCAACGTGCATGTCCACCCCCCCCCCCCCCCCCATGTAACCATCTTATCAAGTTGCAGATATTGCTAGTGGTCAGTGTGTTCCCAACACAAATGTGACAAAGGGGTGCTGGTTTTTGTTTTATTCGGTTGAACTTGAAGAATTTTGTAGTAATGAATGTTTTTGTTCACATCAATTTTGACTCGGTTTAAAGACTTTCATCTGGAATGTTCATAGATCAACCCATAAAAGTTTATCAAATTCCCTTACCAATAAATACACTTTAATTTTCCATGACCAGTGGCTGAACTTCTGTAACACTGACATTATAGTGACAGTCAGTGTCACTGACAAGTCAGCGTCCCTGTCAGCATGCAGCAGCACTCGCTGCACTGTGACCTGAGAGTGAGAAACTATACTCTATAGACCCAAATGAAACACAGCACTCTGAACGTTTTCACACGACATATTTTACTCGAATTTGCAAATGTGTTCTTCGGGTTGGTAGACTAAACGCTTACAATTAAGCTTACATCGAAAGAAATCGATGCGCAGAAAGTTCACCTTCGTCGCTTCGACAATGTTCAGAATCAGAGCACTCAGCACTGACTCGACTGAGTTGTGGAGAGAGCGATGTGGAAAGTAAAAATCAGGCTTATGATCAGCATTGTATTTCAAATTACTTACGTATATATTTTACATTGCAAAACAATCAAATAAAGTCATCAAAAGTTGTTTACCAGCAGAGCACATCAGAAAAAATGGCGTCCTTTCACATCTCCGATGAGGGCGGCAGGTCAAATTTCGTCTGACTGTGGTCGAACCATTTGAAGATCAATGGATCCGTGATGGCTCATAGTGTGAATTGTGTATCTTTTCACAAAAGACAAGTTTCGCAAAACGAGAAGAAGCACGAATGGGATACGTATTTCATTATTTCGAGTAAAACAAAATTCCCACAAATCTCATTTTTTTTACAAGGAACACTCTCAGATAAAAATATATTTGACAATTTATCATAGTTGCCCTAATGACCCCATTTTCCAAAGGTCAACATAAGTCTCAAAATTACTTTTTGATTTTTTTCCTAAACGGTAAATCCCAAATTGATGCCATTTACAGACAAGACACTTTGGGCACTGTCTTCTCATAGCGCATAGGGTCGATGCTGTCAGTCCAATGGGATTGCAGAAAAGGGGCCAAACCTTAGGTCGACCGATTTTCGGTCGACCTAAATCGAAAGTGTTGTAAAATGGGGGCCTTAGGGCGACAATTGGTCGACCTAAGGAGGCTTTAGGATTTATATATATATATATATATATATATATATATATATATATATATATATATATATATATATATATATATATATAATAAACACACACACGCTTACACACACACGCTAAACAAGGAAACAAAGAAATTTAGCGAGTATAAACAGATCAAATGTTTCTGGAAACACAATTAACAAATACACAAAATGCATACAACAAACAAATTCAAACAGATTCAATTTTGAAAACAATCAAAAACCAATGATACAAAATATTCACACACAAATGTCACACTATCAAATTTTAGGCTAAAGGCGCAAAATGTGAATTAATGTTTGCTTGTATATATAGCTTTATTGATTGCAAAAAAGTCTTACCGAGAGTAAAAGAGAGAAAAAAAAGAAAATGTAATTGAGTTAAAATACAAATAAAATAAAATGGAGTAAACAAACAAACAAACAATGGCAAATAATAATAAAATGAGACATGTTACGGTTGTTGTTTTTTCCCTCACAAAACAGGTCAAAATCTAAACAAGAAATACAGTCAGAAAAGTGAAATAAAACTACAAAAAGAGACCATAGAGTATACAGTCAAAGCCAGATATTCTCTACAACTTTGGCAGTGGGAAAGATAGTGACAGAACTACAACCCTTCTTTTTATATTTAGTCAAGCTTTGACTAAATATTTTAACATCGAGGGGGAATCGAAACGAGGGTCGTGGTGTATGTGCGTGTGTGCGTGCGTGTGTGCGTGCGTGTGTGCGTGTGTGTGTGTGTGTGTAGAGCGATTCAGACTAAACTACTGGACCGATCTTTATGAAATTTGACATGAGAGTTCCTGGGTATGATATCCCCATACGTTTTTTTCATTTTTTTGATAAATGTCTTTGATGACGTCATATCCGGCTTTTCGTGAAAGTTGAGGCGGCACTGTCACGCCCTCATTTTTCAACCAAATTGGTTGAAATTTTTGTCAAGTAATGTTCGACGAAGCCCGGACTTCGGTATTGCATTTCAGCTTGGTGGCTTAAAAATTAGTTAATGACTTTGGTCATTAAAAATCTGAAAATTGTAAAAAAAATATTTTTTTTTAAAAACGATCCAAATTTACATTCATCTTATTCTCCATCATTTGCTGATTCCAAAAACATATAAATATGTTATATTTGGATTAAAAACACGCTCTGAAAATTAAATATATAAAAATTAATATGAAAATTAAATTTTCGAAATCAATTTAAAAACACTTTCATCTTATTCCTTGTCGGTTCCTGATTCCAAAAACATATAGATATGATATGTTTGGATTAAAAACACGCTCAGAAAGTTAAAACAAAGAGAGGTACAGAAAAGCGTGCTATCCTTCTGAGCGCAACTGCTACCCCGCTCTTCTTGTCAATTTCACTGTCTTTGCCGTGAGCGGGTGACTGACGATGCTACGAGTATGCGGTCTTGCTGCGTTGCATTGCGTTCAGTTTCATTCTGTGAGTTCGACAGCTACTTGACTAAATGTTGTATTTTCGCCTTACGCGACTTGTTTATATTTAGTCAAGTTTTGACTAAATATTTTAACATCGAGGGGGAATCGAAACGAGGGTCGTGGTGTATGTGTGTCTGTCTGTCTGTGCGTGTGTGTGTGTGTGTGTGTGTAGAGCGATTCAGACTAAACTACTGGACCGATCTTTATGAAATTTGACATGAGAGTTCCTGGGTATGAAATCCCCGAACGTTTTTTTTAATGTTGTTGATAAATGTCTTTGATGACGTCATATCCGGCTTTTCGTGAAAGTTGAGGCGGCACTGTCACGCCCTCATTTTTCAACCAAATTGGTTGAAATTTTGGTCAAGTAATCTTCGACGAAGCCCGGACTTCGGTATTGCATTTCAGCTTGGTGGCTTACAAATTAATTAATGACTTTGGTCATTAAAAATCTGAAAATTGTAAAAAAAATATACATAATTTATAAAACGATCCAAATTTACGTTCATCTTATTCTCCATCATATTCTGATTCCAAAAACATATAAATATGTTATATTCGGATTAAAAACAAGCTCTGAAAATTAAATATATAAAAATTATTATCAAAATTAAATTGTCCAAATCAATTTAAAAACACTTTCATCTTATTCCTTGTCAGTTCCTGATTCCAAAAACATATAGATATGATATGTTTGGATTAAAAACACGCTCAGAAAGTTAAAACAAAGAGAGGTAGAGAAAAGCGTGCTATCCTTCTTAGCGCAACTACTACCCCGCTCTTCTTGTCAATTTCACTGCCTTTGGCTGCCATGAGCGGTGGACTGACGATGCTACGAGTATACGGTCTTGCTGAAAAATGGCATTGCGTTCAGTTTCATTCTGTGAGTTCGACAGCTACTTGACTAAATGTTGTATTTTCGCCTTACGCGACTTGTTTTTACATTATACTCAACATCAATGACCTTTCCCTATGATTTATAATAGTATCTCCAGTTACAGATCAACCAAAGCAGCAAATAAAACTGTGTCTTCTGTATCACATAGCGAGCGAATAATAGGAAATAGTTAAAGCCAGATATTTCCTACAAACATGGCACTGGGAAAGATAGTGACAGTAGTTGAATCCTTTACTGCGGACTTCCTGGCAGCCACTGGTCTGAGGATTTAGCACGGCCATCAACATCGAACGCAGAAGAAGAAGAAGAAGTTGAACCCTAATTCATTCATAAATTCAACACCACAGGCCTTTCCCTGTCTTCTTCTGTCTTCTTCTGCGTTCGTGGGCTGAAACTCCCACGTACACTCGTGTTTTTTGCACGAGTGGAATTTTACGTGTATGACCGTTTTTACCCCGCCATTAAGGCAGCCATACGCCGCTTTCGGAGGAAGCATGCTGGATATTTTCGTGTTTCTATAACCCACCGAACTCTGACATGGATTACAGGATCTTTTCCGTGCGCACTTGGTCTTGTGCTTGCGTGTACACACGAAGGGGGATAAGCCACTGGCAGGTCTGCACATAAGTTGACCTGGGAGATCGGAAAAATCTCCACACTTAACCCACCAGGCGGCCGCGACCGGGATTCGAACCCTCGACCTTCCGATTAAGAGGCCGACGTCTTACCACCCCGCCACAGCGCCCGTCGGCCTTTCCCTGTGATTCAGAATTGTCCCAAGTTACAGATCAACCACCGCAACAAACAGTTTATTCTGCATCAACTAGCGACCAGAGGAAACACGCAAGGCGAGATACTCGCTACAACCGCGGCACTCAGAAAAAATGTTGCAGTAATACAAACTTAGATTACACACTAACCAACAAAGGGAACCTCTGCATCGTCTCTCCAGCACACTGTCACCAGCTGTGGTGGTGGTTGTTGTTAGTGTACTTGTCTTCGTCGTTGTCGTGGTTGCGGTAGTCGTAGGCTTGGTAGCTTGAGTCGTCGTCGTGGTTGCTGGCGTAGTGGATGTCGTTGGTGTTGTTGGCCGTTTTGTGGTGGGTTGTTGGTGTGGTTGTTGTGTGGTAGTTGTGGTCGTAGACGCGTTGTTCGCAGACGACAGAGCGCAAGAAGCAGGGTAGCCTGAAAGCGGTGATGTCACAGGTACGTCATCCCTGATGACGATGTCGGCGCATGCGTAGAACTCTTCCTGCTTCTCACCGCAGCCGAGGCAGCAACGTCCATCTTGGAAACAGCCCCAGTGTTGGCCTGTGCAACGATTCAAATAGCAAATTTAAAGTTGTGGTGCGTTGGAAATGTGAAGCTTTGTTGCGTATATATATGCAACCGCCTCGTTCGCCTCACTGTAGCAGATCTGTGGCCGAGGTCTTGTCGGTAGCGCAAAAACGTTAGGTTACGCATGGAGTTACGAACACGTTAAGCCTACGTATTCCGTAGCTCCGCAAATGCGTAACTTCGTGGTCACGGCCAAGGAAGTCTTTTAGTCTCGGCGATACGGAGAATTCTTCCTTTTTGTGTACTTTACGTCAAGATGTTGTGTTTGATTACGTAATATAGTATTCGTTTTGTTCTTTATCACGTTGTCGAAGCTGGAGCTCGAAAGCACCGCGGCGGACATTTTAGTGAAGTTGAAATCCACACCTTGCTAGAAAAAAAGAAGCAAAGCAATGAGGATCTGTTCAGTCGCGTAAAGCGATATCAAAACATTAAGTCAATACGTCAGGTTGAAACTTAAAAGATCAGCATTAAAAACCAGCCATCACCGAGACTAAATGTCTAACGGCCAACACAAAAGCACAAGGGCGGGGAGTTAGCTCGGTGGGTAGCGGAAGTCGTGGCTAGCAGAAGACGGAAACGGGTCACGCTCTGCTCCGCGAAGCATGCGAACTAAGTACCTATTGTCTTTAATTGTGAGCACATTTTGATAGTAAACATGTCATACCTTTATATTTTTGGATTCAGGAAATGATACAAAATGAAAAAAAAAAATTTTAGATCGATAACTCACATTTTATTTGTAATCACAATTTTGCCTAATTAACATATTTTCATTAATTTTAAGTACATTTTCAGAGTAAACATGGCAAATGTATATATGTTTGGATTTAAGAGATAATAAAGAATAAGATGGAATCATTTGTGGTTCGATTACTCACATTTTCATTTGTATTAAATAGTTTAGATTTTTAATCACGAAACTCATTAACTAAGGTTTAGGCTTCGAAACTGAAATGCAATCCCATAGTCCGGGCTTTTTCGAAGATTGCTTGGCCAAAATTTCAATCACTTTGGTTGTAAAATGAGGGTGTGACAGCGCCGCCTCAACTTTCACAAAAAGCCAGATATGACGTCATCAAAGACAATAACCCCAAAAATTGAAAAACATGTCTTGGGATATCACAATTAGGAACTCTCATGAAAAGTTTCATTAAAATAAGTCGAGTAGTTTTTTTTATACCGCTCTACACACACACACACACACACACACACACACACACACACACACACACACACACACACACACACACACACACACACACACACACACACACACACACACACACACACATACACCACGACCCTCCTCTCGATTCCCCGTACATGTTAAAACATTTCGTCAAAACTTGACTAAATGTAAAAAGTGGGTAGCGCGACTCTGTTGAGGTTAACCGAGGTTTAGCAGCCCGAACTTTCTTCAGGAAATTCCCCTTAGACAATGACATATGTATAGGTTACAACACGAGTGGTTTTTTATATGGCTTGTATTTCAGTCAAGACCCAGCGGATGAATATCATCGGGAGACACGAGCCTCTGGCGAGTGGCTCTCGATTGATATTCCCGCTGGGTCTTGACTGAAATACAAGCCATGTAAAAAAAACACGATTGTTGTAATCTGTATATCCCATTCTACCATCAAACACAAAGTGTAGACTACTAGCGGCACTGTTGCGATCTGTGGACTGTAAAACAGTGGTGCCAGCGAGACTTGGCCCTTTTGCAACCTTAAACTAAGTGACCGTCGCTGAAAAAAATAAAACGAATGAGTGCATCGATAAGTACGCGGTAACACTACTTTCAGACCATTTAAAAGCTTTAAGTAAAGGTTCATAAGTTGCAAGAAAGTAATGAAGTCGTATAGAAATTAATTTAGTTGAAGCGCACAATTCTTTTGTTTTGCGTTTCAGGTCGGCAGAACGGGCGAAACGGGTTTGGGACCCATTTGGCTTACTCGATTCAGAATCGATTCCACGTTGTTTTTCTCGAACGTGTTATTATACAATTAGGCTTATTGACAGAGAAGCAAATTTTAGGGAACAAATATGTAGGTTTAGATTTAACCATTTGCTCCCTATTTGAAATGTATCTACGTGATAAACTGTTTTGCGAGTGTGTTTGCATGAATGAACCTAAACTGGTATGGGTGTGAGGAAAATGGGACCGACTTGGTGAAGTCGCGAATTGCTGACACGTCTGTCACCGCCGATTGATTGCATTTTGAAGGAATATGACTGGATTACGGAAAAATGCACACATGTTAAGTTCTTGGATACCTTCATCGCCAATGTGGACTTACTGCAGAGCCAGGCAAAAGAGTAGACTTTCTCGCAAAATACGTGAAACAGCCGATGTTTGATACGAAGCGAAGCCACCCCAAACCATGCAGTACGGACGCTTCTCGGTCCCGCTACGCATGACACAAGACCAGTGTTGTTGCTTTGAGTTTGACTCACAAACTCGAAACTGTCATTTAAAACATGAGCCAAAAGTGTATTGATTGTGTGATTAGTCTATGTGACAGGGCTTCTATTATCTGTGCTCCCTAGCTTCTGTCAGTTCCCACACCGACACTGTGACAGACTCTCACGAACAGTCGTCTGCTTCGATGCAAGGGAGGGTACTCGTTTTTTTGTTTTGGTTTGTAGCCATGGGCATTGTGATAGTGTTCGACTGTTTAAACTAGTGTTATGCACGGGTTAATAAAACTGAGGATAGAACTCTTTAGCAGCAAAACAATTAAGAGTGTATTACAATCTATTTGTTTGGCGCAAGGTCAAAGGTCGGGAGGAAAGTAGTTCTTTGCCCAAATCGGAATCTGCACTATCATATATTTTTTGGAGTCCATGATGTATTTATTGAGCTATAAAAATACAACATATATACCCATACTGAAGTAACAGAGACAAAGAAGGGAGGTCATGGGATATATATATTTATCCTACATACGTGAGAAAGACACTCGTGAGATAATAATCGTTCAAATCACACGTGTGCATATCATGTAAATGAAGTCATGTCAAGCAAGTCTGCCAGGGACCTGTTTTTCCACTGCTTATGATGCCAAAGTCACCGAGACAAACGTCATTATAGAAAAAAAACCAATTGCGCTCGCTAATTACCTTCGATGAATTTTTAGAACTAACACGTCACGCCACACCTTCAGAGTGACGTTTCTTTGCTTTGACGTAACAGATTGCACGAGGCTTTAGAAGAGATCGAGGTTTCAGCATACTGGGAGAAGGAACAAGCGTTGGGTTCAAGCAAAAAGAGAATCAAATAACAACAACAAAATACATAAAAAAGAAGAGAGAGGAAAAAATAAAGAGAGGAGAGAAAGAGAAGAGATGAGAGAGAAAAGAGGGGAAAAAAAAAAAAAAAAGGTTCCAAAACAAGCGTCTTCAATTTAGCTGCCTCGACTGTAGGACATTTTCAGTAAGATACACGTAAGTACAGTATGTAGGATA
Source organism: Littorina saxatilis (assembly GCF_037325665.1). Taxonomy (NCBI): domain Eukaryota; kingdom Metazoa; phylum Mollusca; class Gastropoda; order Littorinimorpha; family Littorinidae; genus Littorina; species Littorina saxatilis. The sequence goes on along the minus strand of NC_090260.1, from coordinate 41,960,614 downwards.
AACAGAATATTACATTGCTTGCTGTTTCGTACCAGATTTACACTCGTTGCTTTTTCAAATAGTGAACAACTCGCTTTCGCTCGCAGTTCAACATTTAAAAAAAAACCTCGTGTAAATCTGGTACGACAAAGCAAGCCATGTAGTATTCTCTATATACCAAATACATATCAGTCTCTTACCAGCACGGTACTTCCACTGAAAGAAGCACTTCTCGCAAGTCAGTCCTACTGGAAGCTTGACCTTGAACTTGTAAATGCCGTTGCAAAAGTCAGCTTCCTTGACCTTGGTGGCGCCATTCTCAAGGTGAAGGACGTTCTGTTGCAGACAGTCTTCCGTTGCGTCTGGGGAGTCCAGGTTGTCTCGGTTACACAGACGAAAGATATGGTAACCCTGAAAAAAAGGTAAGCGTGGCTGATTGTTGTGAATAACGAAATGTGAATAACATTGAAACAATATAGAAAATGTGTAAATCAAGAACTTGGCAAGCTGCAAAAGGGGTCGGCAGAGAGCAGACGGAAACTGGTATAAAAAAAATAAAACAAGAGGCGAAGCCTTCAAGGCTCACGTAAGAAATCGACAAACAGTAACACAAACTCAATCACTCCGTCACACATACACACACACACACACACACACACACACACACACACACACACACACACACACACACACACACACACACACACACACAGTAAGCATAGGTGACACTGTGCAAGAAAACGAGACACTAGATCTAGATCTGTCTGTCTGCAAGTAGCCTACTTATACACGACTGCCAACTAGTCTCGGCCCGCTCAAAATAACAATGACCGAGACATTCCTTCGCGTGACGTCTAACCCTCTTACGCCATAATGTGACGTCTTCAAATGACGAAATGTTAAAGTTTCTACCACAGACATACACACGCACGCACGCACGCACGCACATACGCACGCACGCACAGACAGACAAAGTTTATCATCGCATAGGCTACACTTACGTGAGCCAACAATGACAAAACAAAAAACCCAAGTGAAAATCAACAAACACACACGAAATACAAGAAACGAACAAAAAAACAGACGAAACAAAAGAAAAATACACAAATAGCAGAAATGAAAAAAAGCAGAAATCGTTAAAACTTCAACGAATACACTGGCCAACAAAATTGTTAAAGCAACGACAACGACTATACACAACAAAAGTATCTACAAAATATACAGGAGGAAACTAGAAAACTTATAACCACAACAAGTATGGGTTGACAGATAAAGGGGAAATTGACAAGTACATTCAAATAAAAGAAGAAGCGACACATTGAGTATGTACAGTCCCCGACGAAAGAAACGCAACTCGTTCGCGCCCACTGTTGCGAGTGATTTTTCGTCATGTTCAAATTGTCGTAAAATATGAACCAGATAAGGTAAATCAAAAAGAAAAACAGATTCGTAGAAGATATTTTATGGGCTCTACGATAAATGCATAGTATTTAATCGTTTTTATTTTTTACTTGTTCATAAATTGTGTTATACAGGGTAGGGGTCAAGCGAATCGTGATTGCAGGCAAACGTGTCTCTTCAACATGCTACAAAAATCGTAAAAATGCATATATCTTAACAAGGTAAAGACATTTTTGGAGAAAATTCATTTCTCAACAACACCATTTTATTAGAATTATTCGAGTTGCGTTTCTTTCGCCGGGGACTGTACAGCACATACACCCCATCAACAAGATGTAAAAAAGAAACACTACAAGAAATTGGAAAAACTACAACAACAAATAAACACGGAGTACATAAATGAATAAACGAATGAACGAATAAATAAATGAATGAATGAATCAATCAATCAATCAATCAATCAATCAATCAATCAGTTAAAGGCACAGTAAGCCTCCCGTAAACCATCACAGAGCTCCCCGAGCGTCTACATACAGTACAAGCATACTTCCATTTGAACGCTCACCGAACGGGAACATCCTGGCTGCTTTCTGTCGAGCGTGAGACATTTTCCAAGAATTTATTTTCGTGGACTTGGCCCTGAAGAACAATGGCGCCTCGTTTTTGCGCTAGACCTAACTTTTAAAATCTAAATAATAAATTGACAGCTTGTTACACAAACATTCTTTAATCATAAAAGAATTCGTTTTTCATCAAGACAAGATCAGAACAATTCGAAGTTGTGAAAGTTTAAAAAAAAGAAAAGCCCGGAAGCAGGGTCACGCAAGGGTCGTAGCAGACGACGGTTTTATCAGTGCAAATCGCCGTTCCTCTCAACAGTCAAAAGCCATCGCTAGAGTTCTTGTGAACCACAGCCGTTGTTTCGTGCATAAAAAACGTGCTATTGTAGATAAGCTCACGTCGAGTCGCATTCAAATGACTAACTATGACGACTGCATTGTGAAAAGGGAAAACTGGATCACACGGGTTCACGATGGCTCAGGGGTAAGATAAACCACGCAAAAATAAATTCTTTGAAAATTGTTCGCTCTTTACGGAGGGCACCTAGGATATTCTCAATTGGTGAGTGTTTAAATGAAAGGGTGTTTGTACTGTGTGTAAAAGCCTGACCGTATCTGTGATGGTTTACGGGAGGCTTACTCTGCCTTTAATCAATTCATCAATCAATCAATCGATCAATCAATCAATCAATCAATCAATCAATCAATCACTCAATCACTCAATCACTCAGTCAGTCAGTCAATAAATAAACAAACAAATATATAAATAAAATACACACAAAAATAAACAAACATAATCACAACAGCAAAACTATAAAAAAAAATACACCAGAAGAATTAGAAGTAAAACAAAATTTTAAAAAAGGGAAAAAGGCAAAATAAGAAGGGTAGTAGCAACGTGCATGCAACTGAGGTCAACAAAAACAAAACAACAAAAAAACAAAAAAAAAGTACAAGAATATAAAATAAAATAAATAGATAAAAGACTACCCAGACGACAAGCAAGACCTGTTTGCAGTGTAACCTCACCCTATGTCCAGTAGTCTGACGTATGATGACCTCCACGGTCTGTCCCATGGCGTACACCTTGTTGACCGGGTCCACACCTTTAACGTAGCGTCCATCCGGGTGTTCGTAACTTCTGGGTGTCTCGTCCCACGGGTCTCCACACACACCGCACTTCCCGCCGTTCACATCCCACTGGTGCTGTGATGGTAATGATAAAAAAGTATATCCTACATGTGTGAGAGAGACCACTCTTGAGATCAATCAATCAATCAATCAATCAATGAGTCTTATATCGCGCATATTCCGTGGGTACAGTTCTAGGCGCTCTGCAGTGATGCCGTGTGAGATGACATTTTATACGGCCAGTAGATTGCAGCCATTTCGGCGCATATTTACCTTTCACGGCCTATTATTCCAAGTCACACGGGTATAGGTAGACAATTATTAACTGTGCCTAAGCAATTTTGCCAGGAAAGACCCTTTTGTCAATCGTGGGATCTTTAACGTGCACACCCAATGTAGTGTACACGGGGGGAGGTTCGGACACCGAAGAGAGTCTGCACACAAAGTTGACTCTGTGAAATAAATTTCCGCCGAACCTTGGATCGAACTCACGCTGACAGCGGCCAACTGAATACAAATCCAGCGCGCTACCAACTGAGCTATATCCCCGCCCAATATCGTTCCCTTTATTAGTGTGTATATCATGTAAATGAGGTCGTGTCAAAGGAGTATGACAGCGACCTCATTTTTCCACTGCTTGTTGCTTTTTTAAATATCGAAAAGCTCGCTTTTGCTCGAATTTCAGTATTCTGGGTGTCTGGTCCCACGGGTCTCCACACACACCGCACTTCCCTCCGTTCACATCCCACTGGTGCTGTGATCAAGGTAAGGTAAGGTAAGGTAAGATAAGGTAAGGTAAGGTAAGGTAAGGTAAGGTCAGGTCAGGTCAAGTCAAGTCAAGTCAAGTCAAGTTCAAGTTAGTATTCATAAGTCTGACGAATTGAACCTTTAAAAGTTCAAGGAACATTTGCTGTTCTGTAATTTATAAATACCTGCAATGATTTGCCCAAAACCGCTCCGAAACTATGCCAAGAAATTAAATGAATTTTAATCAGTAAGCGGTTTGCTTCTACCACTCTCCTGTGTCAGGAATCCGGACTTCCGTTCGTCATCATATGTTATTTATTCCTCATAAATGACCATTCGTCAAAGCAGATTTAAACCGTTGGATTGAGGAAGTAACAATTATAGTCTAGCAAACGCATGCACATCCCGTGCCGTACAAGACGTACAAAGGCTAAAACGCTTCGCATAACATGAACAAACACTCTGTCCGGTGGAGAATATCACGGTCTGAAAAGACTATCAAACACAGCATTTAGATTTGAAAAACAGAACACTCAAACACTAATTCTAAGACCTAACTCTATTCAACACCCAAAACGAACTCTGCAGCTCTCGGCTCAATTTCAAATCAGTATCTTCAGCAACAGCGAAGGAAATACAAGTTTCACTTAGGGGCGAAATGTATGACGAAATGACAGTCTGGAATTCCCACTCAAAACACAGCCGGTTTCAAATTGAGTAACTCAAAGCTCAAGCGAGTGTTTTGCTGTCACCCCGACACAATGATAAAAATGAATGTGCAACAAAAAAATTGTTTAGTTTTCGACCCTTCCAAGAGGGTTAATCAAGCAGAAGGCAAGCGCATTCAAAAGCCGCTCGCAGTGCGCTTCGCGGACGCTTTTCCGCACTGACCCAAAACACGGCTTTTTCTGATGCGCACCGTGAGCGCTTCGATGCGCTTTGCCTTGGGCAACTGGTCTCTCGTTAGAACCCACACCAATAGCGAGGACATGGTTTCAAAGCTAGCGCACTACCAATTGAGTTATCTCCCCGCCACGGTTGGCTTCGTGATAGATTTACGAAAGAGGTGTATGATTTAGGCAGAATTTTCAAAGATGATAAGGGGAGGTTATCGCAACAAAATAAAGCTATTGCTTCCTCGTTACTGCAACTTATTTTGACTCGTTGACGGAACAGAGTGGCCGCTTTTTGTTTGATATTTCCCAGTAAAAGACTGTACTGAAATGGCACACCTATTCTTCTTCTTTTTCTTCTTCTTCTTCTTCTTCTTCTTCTTCTTCTTCTTCTTCTTCAGCGTTCCAGAATTGTCTGGTTACGTGTGAGCTCGTTTGCCCATTTGGGTTCCCCACACTATACTCTGAGAGCATAGTCAGCTCACTCCGCTTTCGTTGAGTAGGCATGCTGGGTATTTTCGTGTTTCCATAACCCACCGAACTCCGACATGGATTACAGGATCTTTTCCGTGCGCACTTGATCTTGTGCTTGCGTGTACACACGAAGGGGGTTAAGTCACTAGCAGGTCTGCACATAAGTTGACCTGGGAGATCGAACAAATCTCCACTCTTAACCCACCAGGCGGCAGCGACCGGGTTTCGAACTCACGACCTCCCGATTAGGAGGCCGACGTCTTACCGCCACGCCACTGCGCCCGTCGCACACCTATTCAACAACTCGAGTATGATCTATATGTTCCAATTGCTTTATTTTGCTGATGCCAGTTTACAAGACACTTAGTTATGTCAGTACCCCACCGCCCCCACACCCCCCCTCCCCACTCCCTCAAACAACTGTTTCTTTATCATAAGACTGCCAACATTTAAAAAAAAACACCTAACTGAAGGTAATTCACGTTATGGTCATACAATCTGGGGTTGTTTTTTTGTTGTTGTTTTTTTAGATAAAAGAACAAAAACAAATGAAATAGAAAACTAAATTGTTGGAAAGACGCAAACTGAAGCTAGTTCACGTTATGGTCATACCATTTTTTTATTTTTTTTTTATTTATTTTTTTAAATTTTTTTAGATAATAGAACGAAAACAAATGAAATAGAAAACGAAACTGTTGGAAAGACGTTTTACGTAACAACACTTTTAAGGCCCACCCCGCGCCACGGAGGAAAAATCCGCCTCTCCGTCTCATATCTGGTCAAGCTTTACAAGGGATAAGACCATCCCTCCACTTGGTCACATACCGACAGTAAACAGCCTGGGTGTTACAAGGGTTAAGACCATCCCTCCACTTGGTCACATACCAACACTGAACAGCCTGGGTGTTACACGGGATAAGACCATCCCTCCACTTGGTCACATACCAACAGTAAACAGCCTGGGTGTTACAAGGGATAAGACCATCCCTCCACTTGGTCACATACCAACAGTAAACAGCCTGGGTGTTACACGGGATAAGACCATCCCTCCACTTGGTCACATACCAACAATAAACAGCCTGGGTGTTACACGGGATAAGACCATCCCTCCACTTGGTCACATACCAACAATAAACAGCCTGGGTGTTACACGGGATAAGACCATCCCTCCACTTGGTCACATACCAACAGTAAACAGCCTGGGTGTTACACGGGATAAGACCATCCCTCCACTTGGTCACATACCAACAATAAACAGCCTGGGTGTTACACGGGATAAGACCATCCCTCCACTTGGTCACATACCAACACTGAACAGCCTGGGTGTTACACGGGATAAGACCATCCCTCCACTTGGTCACATACCAACAGTAAACAGCCTGGGTGTTACACGGGATAAGACCATCCCTCCACTTGGTCACATACCAACACTGAACAGCCTGGGTGTTACAAGGGATAAGACCATCCCTCCACTTGGTCACATACCAACAGTAAACAGCCTGGGTGCTCTCAGTGCTACCAATTTTAATCAGCAAGCAGTTTCCCGTCAAAGGGAAATAACCTTCTCAGTTGGTGGCAGTGAGAATGGTTATTTCCCTTTGACCAACGGGGGTGTGCCTCTATAAGTCCTTGTATAATTTTAATCCACCAATAACTCCCTAACCGTGTGTTTGACTGGTCCCAATTTTTGTAAGGACCGTCTCAGGAATGTATAGAACCTGTTCACCAAGTGTGGTGACGATCGGTCCGTTCATTCTTGAGATCTACTTGCGAACACAAACACACAAACAAACACACAAACAAACACACAAACAAACACATCGAGTGAAACCTATACACACCCCTATACCGGGGGTGTAATAATTGTGTATTTTTTTCGGAAATTAATTCATCAAATAATTCCAACTCACCACAAAAAGAAATTTAGGGTGTTGATTGTTGGAATGTGACTAAGTGGAGGGCTGGTCTTATCCCGGTGAGGTGAACTGTTTTGGAGGCGGAGTGGGCCTATAATAATGGAAGGGCGCTGGTTCTGTGCGACGCTTAGTTTTCGAGATAGGTGTGACTGACGAAGAACAGGACGTCACATTCCAAATAAGCACGACTATGTTGCAGGTGGAAGCCGCTGAGATTGCATTTCTTCGGGAGGTTTCCGCAAAAATAGATATTACACGATTTGCGCGAAACAGTTGAGAAGCAGACGATCTCTGAGATCTCTGTTCGTCTCGTGATAACGTTATTTTGTATGATAACGATTCACTTGTAAACTAAAGTATACAATTTGGTGTGTCAGTGGTAAATGGAAATAGAAATGTGTAATACAGACAAAGCAAACAAATAAACGTGTTTTCTCGTGAAAGTGTTGCGCTGTGCGGGTGTTTGGGTGGCCACGTGATGTACACAAAGCAAAGTGCGGGACGGACTCTGCTCTGGGCTGTAACAATGGCAAGTTCAAAGCACAAAAAAAATGATTTCGTTATGCGGGCAGCCACGGGGGATGTATGTATTTTTCAAATGGTTGTAAAATAAGTCTTGTATTTATCACCGTACTCAGGCCCTGTTATTTTTTTCGTCACACCTAAAACCGTTATTTCTTGTGAGCGACGCAGCATTATAAATGAACTCGACCAACACATCATCATCTACTTACCGCTATGGCGCCACAGTAGAGAGCGTTGTCGTCATAGTTCCGGGGTATGTTGCTGTACCCGACTCTGATTGCTGACTGTCTGGACGGAGGTTCCAACATGTACCCGTGACCTCGCACTCTACCCGACATCGTTGCCATGGCGATGAAGAAGCTGACCAAAAGTGTAGTCGTTCTACCCGCCATTTTGACCGTTGTTACTTAACCTTGTAGGTTATTGTTTTCCTTGTAATTTTTGTTGTTCTCCTTCTGTCTCTTTCTATGTTTGTTTGTTGGTTTTTCTTAACGCTTGTTTTGCCTTAACTACTGCGGTAGGTGTTTCTTGTTCAACACCAAATCCAACAAGACATATCAGCAACTCATTTTACGTGAAATGTTTATGGGTGTAATTTTACAAATTTTACCTGTTTTCCTTTTCCAAAACTCCAAAGGTTCTCAATCCAATTTGTGGTGTTTTTTCTGAATTCAAAAGTCCCTTGGTGTACACGTATCCCTGTATGCAAGGTGTCTTTAAAACGGCAAGTTGATTTGTAGTTCCTCGCTAGGCTTTTCAAAACGATGGTTGGGTAGTTATTATCTTAATCGTCTTATTCCTATTCGAGACCGAATGAAGTTTGTTTCTGTTCTCAGTTCCTCGAAAAGATAAGTCACATAGATGTGTTCAGCAGTGATGTAACCTGGATTTCAGTTCAGACAAATGTACCGTACACGGATTAAGACAATCTATTCGTCTCCATGTACTCAGCGGAATGCTCAGTTGAGTTGATGCTGCTCAGTATTTATATGTTTTCCCCTGCGTGTCATTTTACCCATTTTACCCATGGATGCTATTTACAAGACATTCGTTCCCGGAGTTCCCGTCCGTATTTTAACGGTTACTTCCTGGGTTTTTCAATTGTCCAGCAAGACGTTACATTATAGGACTCGACGCATGTCTTTTAAAGTACATCATGACACCTTTGAAAATGTTAGTTTCAATTAGTGTCTCTATTTTGACGGCTACACAAAGACAGGACGATAATAAAAAAGATGGTAGTAAGGAAACACATTTTCAAAAGAATATAGCGATAACATTTGAAATTA
>NC_090260.1:41930976-41935976 GCF_037325665.1 Littorina saxatilis | reverse complement strand
ACCGGCGAAGGTTAAGCACAGGGGTAAGACTACAGTGCTGCCCTCTGCCCTCTCCCAGCGTCGCGTTCGGACAACGGTCTATACAGTTTCGTATTCACAGAATTGATTAATTCTGCCAACCCTCTGTATTTGAAAAAGAGCCCCAGTTTGAAATACTCCAGGAAAGTCGCCACGGTCTTATTAGTTTCACAAGCAATAATATCCCAAACAAATAAGCATAGGTTTGCGGATCACACAAACAACGTTAAGTCATTGATAGTAATTACATAATGACGCTTCTGTTTGTTTCAGTCCGAAGACGATCTTTACGACCTTGACCTTGAGATTGACATCGAGATGCCGGAAACTCCTGTCACGCATCGCAGCAGGGGACGTCACTCTTACTCCAATCGACCGAGTTATGGCGGCAAAAACCATGGACATAATGCCGACACGGTGAGAACTGAGCCCTGATTTAATGTTTTCAAAGTGTGCATTTTATCATCTAAGAAGAACCGGCACGGTTGGCCTAGTGGTAAGGCGTCCGCCCCGTGATCGGGAGGTCGTGGGTTCGAACCCCGGCCGGGTCATACCTAAGACTTTAAAATTGGCAATCTAGTGACTGCTCCGCCTGGCGTCTGGCATTATGGGGTTAGTGCTAGGACTGGTTGGTCCGGTGTCAGAATAATGTGACTGGGTGAGACATGAAGCCTGTGCTGCGACTTCTGCCTTGTGTGTGGCGCACGTTATATGTCAAAGCAGCACCGCCCTGATATGGCCCTTCGTGGTCGGCTGGGCGTTAAGCAAACAAACAAACAAACAAACAAAATCTAAGAGACCGAAAAGCCAGTTTTGTCAGTGGGTGCTTTCCAGACCGGCAAGACAGCACCCATCCTGTGAGTAGTCCATGTTTACCTGTACCTGCTCCCTTGCAAACTGCATGGTCAATGTTCAGTTATGAAGAATCACATGAAATTGCGTAACTAAATTTACGTCAAATGTATATGACGTCATTTCCAGCAAATAAAATGCATGTTCAACGAATGATTTACTGTGAGAGAGTGTTGTGAGAAAGCATTTCAGATGTTCATCCAGGTCACAAGAATGCTGTGACTGACAGGCAAAACCAGATGGTTTTTTGTTTATATAAGTCTCTGTATCGTTTCAATTTTTGTTTGTTCTGATCGAAACTAGCCGGTTCAAGCTGATATCAATTTTCTCTGTTAACATTTGCTTAGAGTCAGAATGATTGAAATAACTCATAATATGTCCCCATGCAATAGAGTGTTCTGTGGGTGAAGTTTTACTGCGGCACACTAAGGACTTTTACAACAATTAGAGACTTTAAGAAGGGCTACCACATTCATATGGTTGGCATTTTCGTGGTTGCAAAAGACACTCGGCGGGGGAACACCATGTGTCGCTAGTACAGCGGTTAAGAGGACAGAAGAATTTCGTTTCGCTGGTCGCACCGGTTCAGAAGTGTCGATCAGATAATACCAGCTGCCTCACTTCTGCTGAAACGCATCAGATACTCAGGCCACAACTCAACACATCATAAACTTTAACTGCTTCATGCATTTTTCTCCTCTAGGCGGCTTGACCAGCCGACTGAAAAGTTGAGTCGGCCTGATGTTTGGGTCGCCATCTTGAAATTTCTTTCGTCTGCTCAGTCACTCACTTACCCAATTCAAGCCTGCTTTACGGCTTTTTAAACTTGATTTTTAAAAACATTTCAATGATAAATCGCGCCTAAAGATGTCAGAGCATACATCGATTACACAAGGTAGGCATATTTTATGACTATTCGAATATAAAACGCGACCGAAGTCACTTTCGTCAGAATGACCAATTCTACGAATTTCGTTTCTCTTGGCGAAGCGAATTTCTGTTCGTAGAGATCGGAAGTCACGTGTACTCAAAATGGTGTGACGTTGTACAACCGAAAATGCCAACGAAACGAATGTGGTAGTGCTTCTTAATCTCTCTATTAATGACCTCTCACTTTGGAGTACGGTGCCGACTCCCCTTTAACAAACTGGTGTACGCTTCTGCGCGCGTTTACCTTCGACTAGCGTTCTGATCTGTCAAGTCAAGTCAAGTCAAGTCAAATTTTATTTCAAGAAACCCCATGGGGGTACATGAAAAAAAATACAAAAAATACAAAAAATACAAGAACAATAAAGAGAGGAATGCAGGTTGTTTCATCAATACATACACATAAACTCGTTCTGTTGAAAAATTTAAAAAATTAAATAACTTGTTTTACAATGTGGAAATTTAATCTCCAAAATAATCGTTCTCGTTTTATGGCTGAGTTCATTCCTACGTAACATTACGTGGGAATAAAGAACCATAAAATCAGCTGTCTATATCATCATTGTGTTCCCCCTATCAACACCTGTCACAACCGTCAGCAGCGGAGGCGAACAGCACTTAACCAGACGTACACCTTCCGCCGGCGTGATGAAGAGACGATTGCAAATTTGACTCCCGTTTGTGTCAAGCTTCGGGAGCGTGTACCTTATTACTTACGCTTCTAGTCAGGGGCGGAGCAGTTAAGCTAGAGGGGTGGGTGGGTTACAACCCGGGGTCCAGGGGTAGACTCCTTGTGGGGTACAGGGGCAAGGCCCCGTTGGGGGGTCTGAGGGGCTTGGCCCCCCTGAAGCTGAAGAGTTGTAGCAATTTTATGAACAATTTATGGCTTATCCTTGATTTTAAACATGATCAACTGGTGTCAGCAGCCACTCATTATTTCTTTTAAAGTTAGTATTAAAAAAAATGTTGGACAGCCGGGGGGGGGGGGGGGGGTCCGGAACCCCTGTAACCCCCCGCCCCCCCCCCCCCCCCTAATCCGCCCTTGCTAGTTACTGACAGGGAATAAGGAAAGCGCGAATGATGTGTTTATGCAAACACGTTCTTTTTATTTTTGACCAAACTAAGAGCAGTTACGAGATCAGCGATCGAGACACTTACTGATCTAGCGAACGCTCTTATTTTGGTCGAAAAACGAAGCAAAACTGGGTACGACCAACCCGGGTGGGAACAAACCGCGGAGTCGGCTTGGTTGAAATTGAGATAAGTTGTGATTTCAGTTAATCAGACGTAGGGGAAGGGCTCCTAATATGGACCACTTTTTGTTTCATGCTGACAACTAGCTTGTTTTCTTGCGAAGAAGTTTCATTTTGTGTTTGGTAGTCCTTCTCTTTTAGGTTAATCGTTAGGCCTAATTAGAGTGAAATAGCTTTGATAGACATTCAGCAAAAATTAAATACAGAAAAAAATCCCAAATGGTCCATATTAGGAGCCTGGGCGCCTAATATGGACCAGTGAAGAGGCCTTCACGAATCACTGTAAGAAGCCCCCTATACTTCAAAATAACAAGATACAACTTAGTGTACAAGTCAGACTAATTCAAATATGCTTTAGATTTAGCTGTTGTTGGGTGTTTGTTTGTTTTTTTAATAATGTACAGTTAGATATTTGCTTTATTATCCTTTATTTTGTACTTGTTTTATTATTATTATTATTTTTTGTACGGTTGATTGTGTGGAATGTAAGGTTGTGAGATTGTTATGTACGAGTGTATGCATGAAGCGCCTTTGTAAACGCCACGAGCTTCCCTTTGGGAAGGTGTGCGCGTATAAATAATCATTATTATTATTATTATTATTATTATTTTCGGGTTGATGAGAGCATTATTTGCAGCACACCAGGAAAATAAAGAAGCTTATCAAAAACAGAGTGAAAATAAGTGAAATTATCAACTTCCACGAAAAGGAGACTTTCTGTTATATTTTTTTTTAAATCTCGAGGGCTAGTTATAGGTTATTTCCAGCAAGCTTCTTAATGAATTAATGAAAATAGCCTTTAGCTTTTATTTTTTTCGATTTGTTGAAGGTGGTCCATATTAGGGGACTCGCACATAGTTTGAGATTTTGCTATTATTTTTTTTGTTTGCAGTAGAAACTCGGGGTCAACACTGCTAAAATGTAACAACTGAGGTCTTAGTTGTCATATATAGCAATTTTTGTGTGATAAAAGCTTTGGCTGTGGACAGAAACGAGTTCGTTTTAGGCGGCAAATTTAGAGTGAACGCTGCCAAAAGTGAAAAAAAGAGAAAAAGCCTAACGGTTTTGAGATTTGTGTTTCTGCAACTGTTTTGACATGTGCAAGTTATCCAGAGAGGGTGAATACAGCGAATAAAACATTCTTGAGCGCTCTAGCGCCGTTAGTTTGTCAGAACAGGAGGTGGTCCATATTAGGAGCCGGTCCATATTAGGAGCCCTTCCCCTATCCCGCTGTTTTTTTCCATCCAGTTGGGTGGCACCCATTTTCGCTTCGTGCCTCTCAGCCCTGGTCAGTGTGTGTGTTGGACCCTGTGTGTGTTGGACTGTGTGTGTTGGACTCAGTGTGTGTTGGACTCTGTGTGTGTGTTGGACTGTGTGTGTTGGACTGTGTGTGTTGGACTCAGTGTGTGTTGGACTCTGTGTGTGTTGGACTGTGTGTGTTGGACTGTGTGTGTTGGACTGTGTGTGTTGGACTCAGTGTGTGTTGGACACTGTGTGTGTTGGACTGTGTGTGTTGGACTCAGTGTGTGTTGGACTCTGTATGTGTTGGACTGTGTGTGTTGGACCCTGTGTGTGTTGGACTGTGTGTGTTGGACTCAGTGTGTGTTGGACCCTGTGTGTGTTGGACTATGTGTGTTGGACTCAGTGTGTGTTGGACCCTGTGTGTGTTGGACTGTGTGTGTTGGACTGTGTGTGTTGGACTCAGTGTGTGTTGGACCCTGTGTGTGTTGGACTCAGTGTGTGTTGGACTCTGTGTGTGTTGGACCCTGTGTGTGTTGGACCCTGTGTGTGTTGGACCCTGTGTGTGTTGGACTGTGTGTGTTGGACCCTGTGTGTGTTGGACTGTGTGTGTGTTGGACCCTGTGTGTGTTGGACTGTGTGTGTTGGACCCTGTGTGTGTTGGACTGTGTGTGTTGGACTCAGTGTGTGTTGGACCCTGTGTGTGTTGGA
>NC_090260.1:41918476-41925976 GCF_037325665.1 Littorina saxatilis | reverse complement strand
TCAGAAAACAACCGAACTCATGGATTTTATATGAAGATTCATGTGTTCAGGCCTGTAGTTGTTAATTTAAATGCGGTATGTTTGTATTGTTTGCTCCAGAGATGTATACTTCGTACATTAGAGCGTTCGGAACTTTTCAGTCGCAAAAAGTAGTACCGAAACAGAACACTCTCAACCCATTGCACTATCGAGGATTCAGGCTGTTGCTGGGTCGTTATTTGTTTGGTTGCTGGGTCATTATCGAAAAATAACTACCCCTACAAGTTTAAAGCAGAGGTTTTTACGTCCCTTCAAGCTATTTGGCTCAGTGGGGTTGATTGACGTCTGTGTCCTGACTCAGTTAACATGGTGGCTCCCGTGTATGAAACTGTGTGTGTGTGTGTGTGTGTGTGTGTGTGTGTGTGTGTGTGTGTGTGTGTGTGTGTGTGTGTATGTGTGTGTGTCTGCGCGTACGTGCGTGTTTGTGTGTGTGTGTGTATGTGTGTGTATGTGTGTGTGTTTGTGTGTGTGCGTGTGTGTGTGTGTATGTGTGTGTGTGTGTGTATGTGTGTGTATGTGTGTGTGTATGTGTGTGGTGTGTGTGTGTGTGTGTGTGTGTGTGTGTTCCAGATGATGCTCATCTGTCAGGACAAGACCCCGCTGTACGGAGCTCTGCTGGAGAACCTGCTGAGACGGTGCGATGAGGACAAGAATGAGACAGTCAGGTGAACTGGCCTGATAACTTTTTTTTTTTTTTTCCGTCTTTACACCTGTTTCTTGTCCCGTTGTGCTCTCACACCGCCCCGTCCCTGCACTCACTGCTCCATCCACATCTGAATTTCGTTCCGCTGCCAGACATGTCGATTTTACAAAGCTATGTTATACTAGAGGAATACCCGGCTTCGCCGGGGTGAATCGCGAGACAGAGACAGACAGCGTGGCGGTTCATCACAATCACCTCTGCAGGCGAAGTCCTGTCAAACGGGATTGAGAATTTTAGAGCTTATTTCTTAGCCCTATATTATCTGTTGTGGCTTCTCAAATGCCAGAACATACAGACAGACAAAAGCCGCTAGACCCCATCACAAACAGAACTCTACAATCCACAGGTTTTTGCCCACACACACACACACAAACACACACACAGAGAAGCCGTATATATATATATATATATCCCATGACCTCCCTTCTTTGTCTCTGTTACTTCAGTATGGGTATATATGTTGTATTTTTATAGCTCAATAAATACATCATGGACTCCAAAAAATATATGATAGTGCAGATTCCGATTTGGGCAAAGGACTACTTTCCTCCCGACCTTTGACCTCGCGCCGAACAATGTGACACATTTGTATGAAGTTCTAAAATCGTATTGCACGGCTCAGAAAACCATATCAGTTGCACGCAAAAATGAATCTCAGAACTGATCTGATGTATGAGATGCAATAAGCAAAAGTTTCTTTCATTATGAAAGCAATGCAGGTCGAAAAAAACGAACATTCAACTTACAAGATAACCAGATGCTAGCGAACCAAAACAAAAACACGAGTACCCTCCCCTTGCATCGTTAGCAGACGACTTTTGAGAATCTGTCGGTAGTGTGTTTTGGTGTGCGCCTTCAGCTATCAAACATCGGCTGTTTCACGTGTTTTGCGAGCAAGTCTACTCTTTTGCCTGGCTCTGCAGTAAGTCCACATTTTTTTCCGTAATCCAGTCATATTCCTTCAAAATGCAATCAATCGGCGATGACAGACGTGTCGGTCGCGTTTTCTTCACACCCTTACCAGTTTAAGTTCATCCATGCAAACACACTCGCAAAACAGTTTATCACGTAGATACATTTCAAATAGGGAGCAAATGGTTAAATCTAAACCTACATATTTGTTCCCTAAAATTTGCTTCTCTGTCAATAAGCCTAATTACACACGTTCGAGAAAAACAACGTGGAATCGATTCTGAATCGAGTAAGCCAAATGGGTCCCAAACCCGTTTCGCCCGTTCTGCCGACCTGAAACGCAAAACAAAAGAATTGTGCGTTTCAACTAAATTAATTTCTATTCGACTTCATTACTTTCTTGCAACTTATGAACCTTTACTTAAAGCTTTTAAATGGTCTGAAAGTAGTGTTACTGCGTACTTATCGATGCACTCATTCGTTTCAGCGACGGTCACTTAGTTTAAGGTTGCAAAAGGGCTAAGTCTCGCTGGCAACAGTTTTACCCTGCACAGATCGCAACAGTGCCGCTAGTAGTCTACACTTTGTGTTTGATGGTAGAATGGGATATACAGATTACAACACTCGTGGTTTTTTATATGGCTTGTATTTCAGTCAAGACCCAGCGGGAATATCAATCGAGAGCCACTCGCCAGAGGCTCGTGTCTCCCGATGATATTCATCCGCTGGGTCTTGACTGAAATACAAGCCATATAAAAAACCACTCGTGTTGTAACCTATACATATACTAGAGGAATACCCGGCTTCGCCGGGGTGAATCGAGAGACAGAGACAGACAGCGTGGCGGTTCATCACAATCACCTCTGCAGGCGAAGTCCTGTCAAACGGGATTGAGAATTTTAGAGCTTATTTCTTAGCCCTATATTATCTGTTGTGGCTTCTCAAATGCCAGAACATTCAGACAGACAAAAGCCGCTAGACCCCATCACAAACAGAACTCTACAATCCACAGGTTTTTGCCCACACACACACACACAAACACACACACAGAGAAGCCGTATATATATATATATGTATATCTATATCTATAAATATATAGAGATAGGTGAGAGTGTATTTTTCGCGTGGCTATAAATTGATTCGACCTTTTCACTTTGACAGTAAGAACAACTTACGGGTGCAAGGGAAGCGTTCTGGACAGCGCAGTGACATTCTAAAAATAGTTACTCAGAAACGGGAATTTGGGGTGAACGGCGCGAGACAGAGACAGACAGCGTGGCGGTTCACCACAATCACCTTTGAAGGCGAAGTCCTGCCAAACGGGATTGAGAATTTTAGAGCTGTATGAATATATAGTAGCTGTATGAGAAGCAATGGCGTCAGCCGCAGCAACGTCTCTTCATATCCAGGGACCAAGTGGGTGCGTGTGCATAAGTCCAGCGATAAGTTTGGGACCTTGCCACCCAAGGTCTTTATTAAAACTTAAAAGATAACTTAATTTTTCCTTTGAGGTATTTGGTAGAATATTTCTATTTGAGTTTATAAACTGAGTCAGGGGTTGAAAGTGGCATGAGTTCAAATCACACTCCAAAGTCAAATGAGCAATGGTGAGGTCGGATTGACAGGTGCATTTAAGCTCTAGAAATTGGTAATTCCCAGCTTCTGCCCTTAGGCGGTTAATCCTTTTTATTACACGTGGGCATGCATTATAGGTGTTCATCTGTTTTGATGGGGCTTCCCGAATGAGCCAGCCAGAGCCTATAGCCTTGTGCATATATTTGTTCCTCCATTCTCTCCAGAGAAGAGAGTCTGTAAGGCTACTGATCTCAGAAGCAGACAATGGCAGGTCTACCTCGGAGGCGCCCATGCCTTGGGCAGCTTCTTTAGCGGCTTTGTCCGCTTTCTCGTTGCCAGGCACGTTCACGTGTGCTGGACACCAGACCAGGTTAATCTCGCTTCCTTTTTTTATAATTTTATTTGCCAGCTCCTTTATGGCAATGACAAGATCATGTCTTTTTGATCTTTTGTTAGATCTTAATGCTTCAATGGCTGCTTTGGAGTCAGAGAATATAGCTATCTTTTGAGGAGGAGTGTTCTTGAGATTGAGATGAACAAGCGACATGCAGATGGCAAGGAGCTCAGCTGAGAAGATCGAGTTTCTGTTGCACAGTTTAAATTTCCCAGTCATGTCATCGCTGGGGATTACAAAAGCTGCGCCAGCCTTCTTGTCATCCAACACTGACCCGTCTGTGTAAACATGAACATGGCCTTTGTATACAGTATCAATGTGCTCAAGGGCTTGTATCCTGAGCAATAACTGTTCATCCTTTGTAGCTGTGCAATATTCTGTGTCAAAATTCATTTCTTTCATTGTCCATGAGGGATCACGAGATATGGGGTTTTGGGCCACATCATTTGGGTCGACACTGATTTCACTAAAGAGTGAAGCATTGAATTGAGCCAGTGAGGAGAAAGTAGTGCCAAAGTGGGCCTTTTTGTTTTGGACATGATTGTAATGCGGTTGTAGCTCCTCTTTTGTTGAGTTTTGCACTGTGTTGGCTCGAACATTGTAATCTGCGCAGCACTTACGCCGCCACATGTCAAGAGGGAGGAATCCTGCTTGGTGGTATACAATGGCCTGCTTTGAATGCCTTGGGTGTCCGAGGGCAAGCCGAAGGGCACGACATTCCGCTGACTGTAGCTTATCAAGCCATTTTCGAGCCGACGAGAAGTAGGCCTCCTGTCCATATGATAGTCTTGATCTTATAAGAGCTCTGGTGATGTTTGACAGACAGACAAAAGCCGCTAGACCACATCACAAACAGAACTCTACAATACACAGGTTTTTGCCCACACACACACACAAACACCCACACACACAGAGAAGCCGTATATATATATATGCATATCTGTATCTATAAATATATAGAGATAGGTGAGAGTGTATTTTTCGCGTGGCTATAAATTGATTCGACCTTTTCACTTTGACAGTAAGAACAACTTACGGGTGCAAGGGAAGCGTTGTGGACAGCGCGGTGGACAGCGCAGTGACATTCTAAAAATAGTAATAGTAACTTAGAACTGAACGGGAAAGCCACACGAAGGAAGGGAGATAAACGCCAAACACTGGAGAAGATAAGGAAGAGTTACTTATAATGGTGAAATGAACACAAAAACGAAAATGAGTTCAGCGCTGCGCGCTGAGAGCACGTGTTGAAATATCTCATCGATGATATTGTGTCCGGGGTGTAGCTGAATACGGTGTCCAAATTTGAAAAAGATCCACCGAGAACTTTGGCGTTGTGATGTGATGTAGCGGCTATGGTGTGTCGGTATGGGGGCCCGGGTAGCTGAGGTGGAACCAAAATAGCTGAGGTGGAACCAAAATCGGTTCAGCGCTGCGCGCTGAGAGCACGTGTTGAAATATCGACCAGGTTGTGTCCTGTACCGGGTCAACCTGAATATGCCCACCAAATTTGAAGCAGATCCATCGAGAACTTTGGCCGTGCATCGCGCACAGACAGATACACAGACAGATACACAGACAGATACACAGACACTAGTCGTATATATATATAGATATCTATATCTATAAATATATAGAGATAGGTGAGAGTGTATTTTTCGCGTGGCTATAAATTGATTCGACCTTTTCACTTTGACAGTAAGAACAACTTACGGGTGCAAGGGAAGCGTTCTGGACAGCGCAGTGACATTCTAAAAATAGTTACTCAGAAACGGGAATTTGGGGTGAACGGCGCGAGACAGAGACAGACAGCGTGGCGGTTCACCACAATCACCTTTGAAGGCGAAGTCCTGTCAAACGGGATTGAGAATTTTAGAGCTTATTTCTTGGCCCTATATTATCTGCTGTGGCTTCTCACATGCCAGAACATACAGACAGACAAAAGCCGCTAGACCACATCACAAACAGAACTCTACAATACACAGGTTTTTGCCCACACACACACACAAACACCCACACACACAGAGAAGCCGTATATATATATGCATATCTGTATCTATAAATATATAGAGATAGGTGAGAGTGTATTTTTCGCGTGGCTATAAATTGATTCGACCTTTTCACTTTGACAGTAAGAACAACTTACGGGTGCAAGGGAAGCGTTGTGGACAGCGCAGTGGACAGCGCAGTGACATTCTAAAAATAGTAATAGTAACTTAGAACTGAACGGGAAAGCCACACGAAGGAAGGGAGATAAACGCCAAACACTGGAGAAGATAAGGAAGAGTTACTTATAATGGTGAAATGAACACAAAAACGAAAATGAGTTCAGCGCTGCGCGCTGAGAGCACGTGTTGAAATATCTCATCGATGATATTGTGTCCGGGGTGTAGCTGAATACGGTGTCCAAATTTGAAAAAGATCCACCGAGAACTTTGGCGTTGTGATGTGGTGTAGCGGCTATGGTGGGTCGGTATGGGGGCCCGGGTAGCTGAGGTGGAACCAAAATAGCTGAGGTGGAACCAAAATCGGTTCCGCGCTGCGCGCTGAGAGCACGTGTTGAAATATCGACCAGGTTGTGTCCTGTACCGGGTCAACCTGAATATGCCCACCAAATTTGAAGCAGATCCATCGAGAACTTTGGCCGTGCATCGCGCACAGACAGATACACAGACAGATACACAGACAGATACACAGACAGATACACAGACAGATACACAGACACTAGTCGTATATATATATAGATGAAGTCTTATATCGCGCGCGTATCTCCAGACTCGTACTCAAGGCGCAGGGATAACTTGTTAAGTGATACAAGACTAGGCTTATTCAGTAATTCCTGATGGATCTAAGATGTGATGATGTATATCCATGCTGAGATGAATCTTAGACTCGGTGAGTCTTTGGAATTGTAAATCCATGCTTTAATGCATCCATCTGCACTTATTGCAGAATGACCGAGGTCTTTTACGTGCCACTTTGGTGATACGGGGGTGGGACATGGCTTCCATCTCTGGGTCTGCACGTAGAGTTGACCCGTGTCCGTCCCGGCCCGAAATCGAACTTGCGACCTTAGGATCACAAGTCCAGTGCTCTACCAACTGAGCTACCCGGGCCCCCCGACGGGACGGGACAGACACGATTCAACTTTAAGTGCAGACTCATCCATGACTCACCCCCATGTCATCGCGATGGCACGTTAAAGACCTCGGTCATTCTGCCATAAGAACATGTGGCAGCTTACACCTAAGCACGCACACACCTGGGTAGCGCGACTCTGTCGCTGCTAGCTTTCCACTGGGAGAAAGAGACCCGAATTTCCCAGGGATTGGACAATTAAGTAATGGAAATGAAAATTTTAAAAAACAGTGTGCGAGAGAGAGAGAGAGAGAGAGAGAGAGAGGGGGAGAGAGAGAGAGAGAGAGAGAGAGAGAGAGAGAGAGAGAGCAACAGAGAGAGAGAGAGAGAGAGAAAGTATTTGTGTGTGTGTGTGTGTGCGTGCGTGCGCGCGCGTGCGTGCGGGCGTGCGTGCGTTCGTGTGCGTGCGTGCGCGCGTGTGCGTGTATATGTGTGCCATTTCAAATTCAACAAGATATAAACACACCAATAATCTTGTATGCCTTACTTTGACCACAAAGGTTTGGTATTTTTTCTCTCTTTGAAAATAATTCAGCTGGCCAACGCTGCTGAGTTTTCTGGAGAGGGGACAGAACTCTGCCCGCGACAGGGACCCAGAGTTACACCTCCTGCCGGAGAAGGCGCGGGCGACGGCGGCCGTGAACGTGGCCCCTGACCCCATCATGGAGCTGTCCACTGGCGCAAGGACCAGGCTGGTCAACAGTCTACTCAGGAGAGCTTCTAGGGTGAGATTGTGTGTGAG
>NC_090260.1:41857029-41918276 GCF_037325665.1 Littorina saxatilis | reverse complement strand
TTCACAATGCTGTGTACAGTTACTGTGTGTGTGTGTGTGTGTGTGTATGTCTTTGTGTTTGTTGTGTGTGTATCACAATATAATGGGCTTGACAACTGTTCAGGTTGCCTGTTTAATTTCTGCACGCAGATTCTACACACACCCACAGCGGCACCTCGATGAGGACTGACTATGGACTTGTGATGGCTTTATGCCCTGCTGCAACGAAGATACATCATAGTTCCATAATGGTTGGGTGGTTGTTTTCTCAGAAAGGTTTCAATTGTACACTCCCCCTTTTTTCTTCTTTTTCTTTGTGTTTCTCTCCCTATCGTTTTGTATCCTTAGTTCGAGATTATGACTTTATTCGGTTATTCTGCAGAAAAACAAATGCCGCTGCAGAAGAAAATTGTTTTTTCTGCAGCAACTTTGAATAATGTCATCATCCGCTGAAGCATTGTTTTTTTCTGCTAAGGATTTGTTTTGTCTTTCATATCGTATGTCACTAGCATCATAGTTGCATATTTTACATTTGGGAACTTTCAAAACTGATCCGGCGAAAGTATACGAAATTTGCGTGTGGAGTTCCTGGCCCGATCTAAAAGAACGAAAATTTTATATTTGAAATAAAAGTATAGTTTGGAGGGGGAAAAAGTAACAAAATAATTGATAAAGGCTGTATGCATGGTCAGTTTTACTTGCTTACCAATAGCCATATCATCTCACTTTAAACATACGAATCCTGGGACTGTCTGTTACATGTTTTCACACACACAAAATTCATAGGGAGAAAAATGAAGGGGAGGGGGGGGGGGGGGGGGGTGGGGGGGGGGGTGGGGGATAACAGTGAGGATGTACTGATCGGACCGTGCGTGGCCGATAAAAGGTCAGAGTAGAGCAACGCCCCATTGCCTCGCGCGCGGCTTCAGTAGCTGGCAGAAAACACACCACCTACTCGCCGTGTACCAATAAAAGTTGTTATATTTAGTCAAGTTTTGACTAAATATTTTAACATCGAGGGGGAATCGAAACGAGGGTCGTGGTGTATGTGCGTGTGTGTGTGCGTGTGTGTGCGTGTGTGTGTGTGTGTGTGTAGAGCGATTCAGACTAAACTACTGGACCGATCTTTATGAAATTTGACATGAGAGTTCCTGGGTATGAAATCCCCGAACGTTTTTTTCATTTTTTTGATAAATGTCTTTGATGACGTCATATCCGGCTTTTCGTGAAAGTTGAGGCGGCACTGTCACGCCCTCATTTTTTCAACCAAATTGGTTGAAATTTTGGTCAAGTAATCTTCGACGAAGCCCGGACTTCGGTATTGCATTTCAGCTTGGTGGCTTAAAAATTAATTAATGACTTTGGTCATTAAAAATCTGAAAATTGTAAAAAAAAAATAAAAATTTATAAAACGATCCAAATTTACGTTTATCTTATTCTCCATCATTTGCTGATTCCAAAACATATAAATATGTTATATTCGGATTAAAAACAAGCTCTGAAAATTAAATATATAAAAATTATTATCAAAATTAAATTGTCCAAATCAATTTAAAAAACACTTTCATCTTATTCCTTGTCGGTTCCTGATTCCAAAAACATATAGATATGATATGTTTGGATTAAAAACACGCTCAGAAAGTTAAAACAAAGAGAGGTACAGAAAAGCGTGCTATCCTTCTTAGCGCAACTACTACCCCGCTCTTCTTGTCAATTTCACTGCCTATGCCGTGAGCGGTGGACTACGAGTATACGGTCTTGCTGCGTTGCATTGCGTTCAGTTTCATTCTGTGAGTTCGACAGCTACTTGACTAAATATTGTATTTTCGCCTTACGCGACTTGTTTCATTTTTTTGCATCAAGCTGAACCAAGCGACCCTAATGTAATCATAGCAGAAGACATGTGATCGAAAATGTGTCATGTGACTTAGCAGCTGACAAGTCTGTCAAGAAAAGAAGCGTTCGTTGCGATTCGTAATGGCGACATTCGAGCGAAGTTCCTGTTCCTATTGAGCAGTTTTTCTTCTTTCATAATAATGGCTTTACTGGTTACAAGAGAGCACCGAGTCATTGCAGTATGTATATATATCTTGATCAAGTTGATGTCTTTTGTGCAGTACGCTTTATTTAGTTGTTGCTGGTCTGCGTTTGTGTTTTCCACAGGCACATGATCATCTTGATCTTGTGTCAGTTTGCATGCGCAGCCCGCTAAACACACCGCAAACCCCCCCTCCCTGTACGTTGGTCCAAGCGAAGTTCAGTTGTATGATTTACTCTTTGATTTGATTTGTTCTGCTGCATTAGCATTGCTTCGACAACGTAACCGTTCGCAGCTGTTGTTGTTTGTTGTTGCTGCTGTGTATGCAGATATGCATCCTGGCTGTTGGAACTGTTCTTTCTCAAAGGTGTTTTGGCAGTTTTTCTTTAGGAATTCGTTTTTGTTAAGTTTGTTGTATACGTACAGATTTCTAACTGTGTGCAGTTTTGATTAACAGTTATATTTGATATAATTACTACTTTAAAACACTCTTTTAGTTTAGATTTTTAATCTTTATTCTATTGTAGAAAGAGACTGAGGAGGAGGAAGAAGATCATTACCTTAGTTTGATTGTTATTTTGCAGGTTGTGAAACTGCAAAACAAGTAGGAATGATTGGGAGACTTCCAAGGGTGTAAAGCAAATGTCATGGAACAATTTGCACTCTTCTGTTTGACAGTGAACATGTGTGAGTATTTCAGTTTTCACTCTCTTGTAAATCACTTGAGAGACCAATATAATATTTTACACGGGAAAGGATAATCCTTCCAGGAAATATACCAACCTCAACGACCTGGCTGCTCTTTTTATGTGTAAAATGTTTAAAAAAAATATGAGATAATTTTGCATTCTGACACAGGTGTAACAAAAACCAATTGTGCACAGAAAGGAGCCTGGTTCAATTACAGCAGCACATACGTACAATTGTAGGATGCAGTATAACTTCTTCTTCTGCGTTCGTGGGCTGAAACTCCCATGTACACTCGTGTTTTTTGCACGAGTGGAATTTTACGTGTATGACCGTTTTTACCCCGCCATTAAGGCAGTCATACGCCGCTTTCGGAGGAAGCATGCTGGATATTTTCGTGTTTCTATAACCCACCGAACTCTGACATGGATTACAGGATCTTTTCCGTGCGCACTTGGTCTTGTGCTTGCGTGTACACACGAAGGGGGATAAGCCACTAGCAGGTCTGCACATAAGTTTACCTGGGAGATCGGAAAAATCTCCACACTTAACCCACCAGGCGGCCGCGACCGGGATTCGAACCCTCGACCTTCCGATTAAGAGGCCGACATCTTACCACCACGCCACAGCGCCCGTCAGTATAACAATTATCATGTAACAGGTTCAGCAGATGTTTTGTGATTTACGAGAGTGTTTAAAGAAAGGGAAGGACAGTCGATCTTCAACAAGTTTGAACTACATTTGGCCTACGATTTGATCTGCGATCAGCTCCTGATTGGATCGCGGGAATAAATCTCACGATTGAATCGCCCGTGTGACACCAACTTAAGTTTTCTTGCAGATCTGTGGTTTGTAATTCATGTAGTGAAAGCAACTAGTGTCAGTGCAGGGATGTTGCTACAAATTCATACCAAAAGGACAAATGTCCTAGATATATATTCAGCATCAATAGGACATTTGACCGCTTTCAGAAATTTCAATAGGACGTCAGGATTTTTTCATTTTCAAGAATGACACTCGCCGTGTTTCCCCCTGTTTTTGACCCTAATGTAGCACAGGATGCCGTTGAATAGTCAAATGTGTTCAGCTTTTGTTGAACTTTGGCAGGCTTTAGATTTTTTTTGGTGGCATAACTCAGTGCGCTTCGTCAAAATGTCTCGAACTGAAAGCAAAAGCAGAAGCAAGACTTAGTCAGTTGGAGTTGTCTCCCATACTCCTAACTTTAATGTGCTGCAGACGGGTGTCACCCAAACGCAAGATCCGCACTGCACAACTTCAGTGCACCTGTATGCGAGAGTGCTTGGTCGCTTTGGTCGCTTTTTGAAAATGTGTATCTTGAAAGGAACATTAACGAATATCGCGCTGTCCGAAGGAATTGATTTCTTATCGGACAATGCCAGCGCTTAGTTCAAAACCGTAGGACATCTGACCGCCATGCGGCTATGTGAATCGGACATTTGAGCCTCTAAATCGGTCTATGTCCGATGTCCGACGCCTAACGACATCCCTGCAGTGGAAGATTTGTCCAGTCTTTTCGGCCAATGAAGCACCATACATTTTATGCCGACAGAAGTCTTTTTGGGACAACATGATGATTGACTTCATTTATGTGCCAAAAGGCAAAGATATCGACAAGAATGAATGCTTTTGACATTAAATGAAACATTTATAGACAGTTTCCAACTCACCAGAGCTGCCAAAGAGCCTTCACTTGTGCAAAATGATGATTGTAATCAGACGGGTATCAGAAACAATCTCTTGGTAACCTGCACATCTCCCTCCATGGCGACGTGACAGCGCGCATTTGTTTGTTTATCGCGTAACAACACAGTTCAACTTTGTGTATAAAATATCATCAATGTGTGGCGTGTAATCTCCGAATCAGTGCGTTCCCAGGGTAATTCAGTGTGAGTTGAGGTAGCCTGCGCATCATGTGTGACGGCATGAACAAATTTGATAGCAATATTTTATACGGGAAGTAAATTTAATTGATTCTGGCTCAGTCTTATAGATTTTGAATGCAGTGTTTTGGTCGTGTATATGCTTTTCTACTTTGAAGCTCATTTGGAGCGTTACGCTGATCAAAGTTAGGTACTCAAAGTGTGACATCAGTCCTATGCAGGTTATGCCTTGAAACACACTCGCATTTCACAAAGACACTAATAAATGGCAACATTTCTGTTTTATTAGATAATATTTAAACAATAAGAACATAGATACGATTGTTATTAACAACATAAAACGTGAGGTAAGTCGGCAAAGACACTCCTAGTGTTCTTTTCCATTTTGGGTCGCCACATTTGCTACCATTTTCACAATAAATTTTAATATTACCATATGAGTTGTTCTTTGCTACTGGTCACAAGTGGGGGTCAGCTCACACGGACGCATTTTTCAATACATTCTAGGGGAGAAACTGGTCACAAAGCACCCAGTACATGACAGAGAGATAGGAGAATCGGCACAATCAAGAAAATACCAAATTCATTCAATAAATATGGAAATATTAAGATTTACTGTGAAAATGCTAGCAAAAATGGCGTCCAAAAACGGGAACGCACACTTGGTGCGTCTTTGAAGACTTACCTCCCGTTCTGTGTTGTTGTTAATAGTCGTGTTTGTGCTGTTTTTGTTTAAATAGTATCTTATAAAACGGATGCAGTCCTAGAAATGTTGCAAATTATTGTTGTCTTTGTGAAATGCGAGAGTGTTCTGAGGTGTAATCTGCATACGGCTGATGTCCCACATAGGGTACCCCACTTCGATCAGCGTTTCACTCCAAATGTGCTTCATAGTAGAAAAGCAGATACACTTCCAAAACACTGCATAACAGATCTACAAGACTGAACCAGAATCATTGAAATTTACTTCCTGTATAAAATATTGCAATTAAATTTGCTCACGCGGTCCCACATGCAACGCAGGTTACCTTCGCCTTCGATTCAAAGTAACTCCACGCTAACTGAATTACCATCGAAACGCGGATAATGAACTGATTCGGAGATTACACGCCACACATTTATGATATTTTACACACAATTTTCAACTGTGTTGTTTCGCGATAAACAGCCATAAACAAACAAATGTGGCGCCGTCACGTCGCTTCCGAAGGAGAAACGCAGCTGGTTACCAAGAGATTGTTTCCGATACATGTACCTGTCGGATTAAAATCATTGTTTTTCACGAATGAAGGCTCTTTGGCATATCTGGTGAGTTGGAAACTGTCTATGAATGTTTCATTTAATGTCAAATGCGTACATTCTTGTCGATATTGTTACCTTTGGGCTCATAAATGAAGTCAATGGTCGTGTTTTCCAAAAGTGACTTTTGTCAGCATAGAACTTACTGTGCTTTGATCATTGACTGAGAAGAATCTTCCGATGACACTAGTTCATTTCACTACGCGACTGCAGATCTGCAAGGAAACTTATGGCAGGGGAAATAAGCTTAACTGAAGACGAATAAGCGGAGTAACTGTTCTTCAACGGATTGCTCTCACTGATCTAAATATTTAGATCTTGTCGTCTGCTAGTAAGTAGTCTTCGGTCGTCTGAAAGTCACATCTATTTCGACTGTGTGCATCGATCCGTGTAGTGAAATGTTGATCTGTCATGATTTGGCAACATAACTTCGCTACATGTGCTTCGAGTGTATCTCCCCGTTAACCATTTGAAAACGTCTTTTAACAAGACCATGTTTCGACAGCCCAGACGGGGAGGATCCTCGATAGCTCACAGGGTATATAATGTTTTCCGCTGTTTTTTTAAAGAATCCTTTCAAATTTACTATTCCAAAAGTAGATCTACCTTATGACACGACTCGAGTGGCAAAGAACATTCTCTGCAATTCCTGTCTCAGTCCGTGCAGCCGTTTCGGGTCCTATCGTCATCATACAAACTTACACACAGACACACAAGAACCAGCTTTAAAAGTTAGATTATTTAAGAACCATGTGAACCAGTGATTTTTTCTTATGTACATCAGATACTTCTGCTTCTGCAGTATTTCTGCTTTCTGAAAAGCTATATTTCAAAAACAAAACTAAAGATTTGAATTTTGACCACTTTTCCCCCTTTCTGTCAGTAGTACTGAAGAACAACTCGCATGTATTGAATGATCGTAGTATTTTCTTTGATTGTGGTGATTTTACTATCTCTCTTTTATGTACTGGGTGCTTTGTGACCAGTTTCTCCCCTGGACTGTATTGAAATATGTGCATGTTTGTGTGAGCAGCATGACCCCCACTTGTCACCAGTAGCAAAGAACAACCTCATTATTATGCAATAGCAGATATTTTGTACAAATATTTGCTCTTCTTTTTAATAGATTTACTTTAAATATTTTTCAGAGTTCTAAATGGTTGGCTACACTGTAGCAGTGACTGTTGGGTGAAGGATCAACTTCAGCTCATTTTCTGACCTCATGGATGATCAACATGTATGCAGATTCTGCTGATCGCCTGAGCTTCCTGGGTGTGTACATATTTGTATCTATATTATTAAAAGGCCCACTTTGATCGCCTGAAAGTTTGTATGACACATGCAGTTCCTATACCCTCCAAGGATTGTTTAAACTAGAACGCAATACTAACTCTGGTTTAAGTTTAAGTTTAAGCCATGAAGCTCAAACTGCTTTCTTTCGCTTATGCCTCTTTGCTGATTTGTTTGCATTTTGGCATAAATTTAGACACATTTACGGCAAATCAGTAAGCTAAAATCCAGAAGAATCTGTCAAGAATCGCCTTAGCGAAAAGCATGCAAGTGCTTTACATAGGGCCACATTCAGAGACTGTAGAGTACACAGAGACCATTCATACTTCTTTGCGCCAAGGTAGGACTGGCTATGTCTTTAACACGGCTTTGTCAACATATTGTCATTTCTGTCCGGCCAACAGTGCTGCAAAGATTCATTGGATTGAAAAATGTGTCCGTTATCGTTTGTGAAATTTTTTTTTTTAATTAAAAGACCTGGAAAAAAGCCCCAGAACAGATTATATAATAATTGATTTTAAATTTTCGTTTTAAATCAGTGTCTTTTCACAAACTAGCCTTTGTTATTTTGAATGCATAGTTCAGTCTTAGAGTGAGAGAATGTGTGAGGCATAAATTGCTTTTGACAACAACAAAAGTTCCCGTTGAATCGAGAAGCTCCCCCAAAATCATTTTTATTACACATGCCTATTATAAGCCAGCATAGTGCAAGCAGATTTATTTGTGCATGTGCTTGTATGTACAAAGACAGATCATTTGTACAAGTGTTGGCTCTTCATTTTTAATTATTTTTTCAGGATCCTTAGTTGGGGGTTCCACGGTATCTGTGACTTTTGGGCAACATATCGAGTTCTGGTGGTTTTTTGACCTAATGGATCAACATGTGTGCAGACCTGCTGAGTACTTGAGGTAAATTGGTGCAATTAGATATATTGTTCTGCCTACCTGAGAGATACCACCCATGTGATAAATGAACCATCTCTTCACAGGCGTGTCTATCATGTAAATGAGGTTGGTTTAAACAACATGCCTGACAGGGATGTCATTTTCCACTGCTTATGCAAAATCTCCGAGACAAACTTCATTCTCATGGCAAGCCCAAAAGTGTTGCAAGAATGACTTAGCATCTGTGACTTTGTAATCATGAGCAGTGGAATATGAGGTCCCTGCCAGACTAGCTAAATTGACATGACCTCAATGATATTCCCACATGTGGGTGTATGGTTTAGTTATTACATGGGTTATCTCTCCGGTACATAGGATGAAAACAGAATACTACATGGCTTGCTGTGTGGCACCAGATTTACACTTATTGCTTTTCAAATGTTGAAATATTCACTTTTACTTTTGTAAACCTGGTAACACACAGTAGGCCATGTAGTGTTCTCTATTTGTATCATTGAAACGCTTCTGTCCGTCAATCACACTTTAAATTGCCTTACATTTTGGATGACATATATGCCACCCCTTTGGTATTCCTCTAATAGTTTTAGCTAAATAGAAAACTTAGTTTCAGCTAATCGCTATGGAGTATTCTTTCTTTCTTTATTTGGTGTTTAACGTCGTTTTCAACCATTCAAGGTTATATCGCGACGGGGAAAGGGGGGAGATGGGATAGGGGAAAGGGGGGAGATGGGATAGAGCCACTTGTTAATTGTTTCTTGTTCACAAAAGCACTAATCAAAAAATTGCTCCAGGGGCTTGCAACGTAGTACAATATATGACCTTACTGGGAGATTGCAAGTTTCCAGTACAAAGGACTTAACATTTCTTAAAAATTGCTTGACTAAAATCTTTACAAACATGGACTATATTCTTTACAAGAAACACTTAACAAGGGTAAAAGGAGAAACAGAACCGTTAGTCGCCTCTTACAACATGCTGGCAAGCATCGGGTAAATTGTTTCTCGTCCCAACCAATATGGGACTCCCCCTAACCCGCGGGGGGTGCTATGGAGTATGCAAACACTTGAATTATATGCGATGAAACACTCAAGCTGCTTTCTCTTGCTTATAGCTGAGAGCAGCACTGCAGCAGTGACTGTCGGGTGGAGGATCCAGTTCTGCCTGTTTCCGACATAATGGATCAACGTACATGAGTGCAGACCTGCTGAGCACCTTATCTTCTTGGGTGTGTATAGATGTATATACATTTATTGTATTAATAAATTGTCACACACACACACAGATATACTGATAAACACATTCACGCCTGCACACATGCAAGCACAAACACACGCACCAGCACGTTTCAAACGCCCACCACCACCACCGTCTCAGTCGGTGCAGCTGTTTCGGAGCCCTTAGTTTTATAAGTTAGATATGCACTGAAAGCCACAACACTTTTAAGTTAGCTTTCATTATCATTCTCTTAACTCATTGTCTCCCAGGTACGGATATATCCGTACCCACTCATATGGCTCAATCTGACCTGGTACAGATATATTTGTACACACAGTCACTTCCTGTAATGTCGATCTAACGCCTGCATTCCAGCACAGTTCCTACACAGTTACCACAATTCTGAGTGACCTGCTGCAGCACAGCTGGTCTCGGCTAAAGATAACTTGGTCAACATAGGTGGGGTAGAAAGTGTTAAAGTATGGCCCTATTTGCTTCAGTTAGCATGCTTTCTCATAGTCATACTGCTGTCATTGCAGGTTCCATTCCATGCTCTGGTGTGGGTGTCATATGCAAGAGAGCCTCCTGTTGACTTCCCGGCAGATATGTGCATGGTGAAGGACCTTGATACCACTTACAGACGTCAAAGCAGATACCATTAGAGAACAACCAGAACTGTTCAGCGGGTGCCATCGGCGAACATGAATACAAGTTACAGAACAGGAAAGCATATGTCACTGGCTAAGGGAACCGGACATCAGCTACTATAAACTTAATCAGATGCCTGTAGCAAATAATCTGGACACCAATCACAAATCAAACAGATGTGGAGGACAGAGAACATTGCATTTGATTATTGCCATATATGATTGTAACCCTGTTTGGAAAAAAGGGACATAAGCCACACTATATACTTTCTGGTTGCATGCTGAATACTCTCCATTGAACATTCAGTGAGTTTTGACTCACCTGGGCCAGAATGTATGTGTCGAGGATAGAGAACTGATAAGTCTCTTATCCCGGGGTTAGTTCAAAAACAACATGGCGGCGGTCGCACTTCAAGTGCTAAGAAACCGTGTTTTCACACACAGGAATAACCTGTTTGATGTATATGAACTGTTAAAAACTTTTCGGTTTTGCCGCGCTGATTTGTGTGACCACTGCCGGTGTTAAAAACGAATTTGAACTTCAAGTCGAAATGGCGATCCACCCAGCCCCTCCCTTTCCCTCCAACTTACTTCACTTGAATCCTAGAACAAATGTCCTTGTTGGACCGCATTTTGCCTTACCTAATGTGAATTTGCACAAGAAAACAACAACGCGAAGAAAACAATGGCACGAGAACAAGACCGGAACCCAGTTCAAAAAAACATTTCGTCACGCTTTTCATGATGTCAACGTCTACATTGATCATTTAGAACAGAGCGACGTCACCTTTCGAACGCGGATTCCTGAATTTAGAACAACCTTGACATTCTATCATGCGCAGAGATTCGGAAATCCCCATGCCAAAAATAGATTGAGGGGAATGCTTGGGTTAGTTATCTTTTCTGTAGTCTCGACTCATGCATTGCGCTAAAGTATCGATGATATCCTGGGGATAGATAGACCGAGCTAAGCTTTTATCCCGGGTTAAGATAGACCTGGACACATACATTCCGGCCCTGGTGACTAATCAGGCTGACTTACAATGGGTAGACAGAATTGAACATTGTTGTTTGCTTGGATGGTTTTCAAGGTAGAATTTACAAAGTTAACACACTGCTATGGTTTGATCAATTTCAAACATGACCACATGTGGCATTTTTTCAAAACCACATTTTTGACAAATATCGAGGATGTGTTGCAAAAGCATGTGTTCATATTTTTCTGAAATGTTTTTAAAGCTAGATCTTTGATACTTCACAGGCTATTGAAGTTGGATGACCTCTAGATGTGACCCATGTCAAGTTGACCCTCATAAACTTTAAAAAAAAAAAATAATAACAGAGAAATAGTATTATTTTCAATGTGTTTGAAGCAAGATCTTTGTAACTAAATAACTTTTTCTATGTAAAGTCACACACATACAGGGTTGGATGACATCAAGTCAGCTTGATATATTGCATTAATCAATTTCAAGGTCAGATTGGGGTAGAGTTCTGGTCAATAATAGTGACAATTATTGTCTCACTTGATTGTTCAGAGTTAGGTTCTTGTCACGTCCAGATGCAGGTTACAGGTTTTTTTCATGTACTGATGTTATCATGTAGGCATGGTCACTTTCAAAGCTAATCATAGAAATTAACTTGGCTGAAGGGGAGATAATTTTGATAAAATATGTGTTGTGCTAAAGATGAATTCCCACAAAGAAGAGTGCTATAATAATTAAATCTCTTTTGTGCATTTTATTGTTACTTGTTCTGGTTAACAGGGTTATAACAAAATTGAATTAAAACTGTCTCTGCTTTGGGACATTTACCAAAAATCAACAGCTTGGTAACTCACTGTGCAAGATAGACACCTTTTTTAAAATTATTATTTAATTGACAAATTGTGTCTTTTACATGTGAGTGGATATTTAGAAATGTTGTTACATAATTTTGATTATTAATGCTCGGCCGAAAAATTAAAATAAACGTGATGAACCTTTACTTTCTTGCCAAATGTGACAGAGTGACTGCAGCCACTGGCCTGATCATGCACGCACACATTCAATTCACACAAAACAATTGATTCAGCAAAAATTAGGGTCACAATTACGTCCCGTTAAATTTGGAAGGTTATGGTACTTTTACAAGAAAGTACTGCAGTATACTATAGTAAACTATAGTAAAAGTACTATAGTACAAATTTTACAGCTACGAAAATACCACGCTGTACTATAGTAAACTATAGTAAAAGTACTATAGTACAAATGTACCGCGGCGAAAATACCACGCTGTACTGTAGTAAACTATAGTAAAAGTACTATAGTACAATTGTACTGCTACGAAAATACCACGCTGTACTGCAGTTTACTATAGTAAACTGCAGTAAACTGTGGTACATGTACTGTAGTAAACTATAGTTTACTATAGTAAACTATAGTACAGTGTGGTACAAAAGCGTGCAAAATCCTATAGTACATTTAATTGTACTACAGTTTACTATAGTATACTATAGTACATTTACCACAAAGTACTATAGTACACAGTAATGTACTATACTATAGTACTATTTGTACTATAGTATACTATAGTACTTGTACTATAGTAAACTGTAGTTTACCATAGTACAATTCAATGTACCATAGTACTTGTACTATAGTAAACTATAGTATACTGTAGTACAATTCAATGTACCATAGTACTTTTACTGTAGTAAACTATAGTATTTCATAGTACTTTTACTATAGTATACTATAGTACAAAGTGTGGTACTTTTTTACTTGGGCATACTTCCCATGCAGACCATATGGTTTCTGCATGCAATGTATGTGCAATAGCTGTAAACCAGACCTGCACTGCCTTCGCACCATTCACATGATTTGTCAACATCTTTTTGTTCACTGCTTGACTATCAGCACTGACATGTGCATGCGCCCAAATATCGTGTTACATGTATCAAATATCTTTTTTCAAATGTGTGTGTGGGGGGGGGGGGGGGGGGGGGTCATTGTTGGGAAAATGTGAATAGCAGTATTTGAGTTTGTCATAGACATATTAATTTTGAATGTATGTTGTCTCTACAGATGCAGAGGTGGAAGCTGGAGAGGAGCTTCCAAAGTACCCATGGCATTGCAAGGCAATTCACAGAAGTCAACCCAAATACTGTAGTATAGAAAGTAAAGGACACTGCCATATGACTCCCTGATTATTCAAAGCAAGTCCAAAAGAGGTCCAAGATAAGAGGCTTCACTGCTAACAAGTTGGGAATTATGGATGGGCATACTTTACGCAGCGTGCACGTAACGGATAAGAGTTGATCATTGTGACCTTGGAACAGGTTCCTTGGTGCTTGCAGAACACTGGCTGTTTTTTTTTTAAATTTTGTTGAATTTTGTTTCCGTTTTTCTTGTGGAACTAAGCAATACCTGTTGTTTTGTTAGTGTTGTTTTGTTACATGTTTCATAAACGTTTGTGTAAAAAAAATACATTTTCTTCACGTTTTGTGTATTTTCTCAAAACTACTTTTTTGTCACTTCAAAAGCCT
The DNA here is from genome assembly GCF_037325665.1 of Littorina saxatilis. NCBI lineage: Eukaryota > Metazoa > Mollusca > Gastropoda > Littorinimorpha > Littorinidae > Littorina > Littorina saxatilis. The sequence goes on along the minus strand of NC_090260.1, from coordinate 41,904,788 downwards.
AAGGCTTTTTTTCTAATAAAGTTGCGTTGTTGAAACTTTGCATACATCTCGAGTGCGTTATTTCGCAGATTTTGTTAGAGCGTTTTGTTGAATTTTTATTTTCGTGAGAAGTTATACCATTTTTGGGGGCGGTTTTTCATAAAATTCAAGGTCACTCATTTTTATCACTGATATCTTTTGAATGACTGTAGATTTCAAAAAAAGCCTCTAACAAAAGTTGGGTATTGTGCTAATGTATAAATAACAAGCACCAAAACAAAATTCCTTTCGGTTTTGTAAAAGCCTTAGGGTTTTAAAAAGTGGCAGTTTGGTGGCCATCTTGGATTGCTACCAAGGCAACCGGTGATCCAAAAAAAAATAATTTTTTCATTTTCTCAGGAGATGGACTGAGTTCTTTAATTGTGCAACAATTTTTGACCCAACACTTATGAAACAAAAAAAATCACTTTTAACACCAGTGCCTGCCCTTAAGTTGAAATGTTAGTGCGTCATACCTTGATGGCATTGTGAGGTACAGCGTTACTCTATCTAACTTGATCAAATGGTCAGTTGAAACATTGCTGCATCGTACGGTAATAACATTGAAATGTTAGCGTATCATACCATGATGGCATTGTCAGTTACAGTGTTATCGTATCTAACTTTGATCAAATGATGATTTAGATATTACTGCTTCATACGGTTATACCATATTAAATTGTTAATCATGTATTTGCCTTGTGCGCAGTCATACACATGGTCCATCAAGTATCTACAGTATTGTAGCCGTGTACATCCTGACGTTTTCATGCTGTGTACCAATCTCCTATCACGTAACATTGACAGGTGCTAATTACTTCTGTTGTTTCTCTTTCTCTGGAGTTTTCATGGTCTGTTTGACAGTTGTACATGGCAAAGTCTGCTTTCGTAGATGCGTGTGTGGCGTGTCGTGTGAATGCGACGGATGGGTGTGAGTGTTTCTGCAAGTGCGCTTATCTCTGTTGAAGGTGTCTGTCAACGATGCAAAGTTCTTTGAATGACGTAGTTCAATTCGGTGACTGTGATGGGGAAAGTGAGTTGATTTCTCCTGTTTGATTTTCTGTGTACGGTGCAAGGCTTTTCTCTGGAAATAACTTTGTCGGCTTTTTGTTTGTGTTTTTTTTATTTTTTTTTTTAATATAACTGTGGAACAGTTGTGTCTGTTAAAACAGTGAGGGGAAACAGTATGACTGATTATGAGATCAGCCAAGCGATCACAGGGGAAAAAGGAGCTTGATTGGACGCTGCACAAAATGCAGTGAACACTTTTTTTGTTTTACTGAGATGCCGAGATGGTTTGGCTCAGCTAGTCGGTCGCATTGTTTTACTTCAGTGTTGCAAGGGGCACCACTCTTCCACAATGGTTCAAAGAAAGACGGACAGAGTTATTTCCCATCACCGCCTAGTGCAAGGGTGATGCTTGGACTTGGGGTTTCTCAGTTTTTGCTGTTGTGTGTGATACTACAGACTGTCTGTGGATTGTTTTTCTGCCTTGTGTTTTGACGGAAAGGGAGAGAGAGTTTTGTTCAGAGCAGGAAGAGTGCAACTGCCGTTGTTTTGAGTTGCAGTGGAATCGGTGTGTAGAACTGCACTGTTTCAAAGAAGAAAAAACTCGTCGGAGATAGCTTGTATTGGAAATCAGATTTATTTGTGTGTTGGTGTGTGTGTGATGTGATGTGTGTGATGGGTGTGTGGGTGTGTATGTGATGTGTGTGTGATGTGTGGGTGTGTATGTGATGTGTGTGTGTGTATGTGATGTGTGTGTGTGTATGTGATGTGTGTGTGTATGTGATGTGTGTGTGATGTGTGTGTGTGTATGTGATGTGTGTGTGTGTGTATGTGATGTGTGTATGTGATGTGTGTATGTGATGTGTGTGTGATGTGTGTGTGTGTGTATGTGATGTGTGTGTGTGTGTGGGTGTGTATGTGATGTGTGTGTGGGTGTGTATGTGATGTGTGTGTGATGTGTGTGTGTGTATGTGATGTGTGTGTGTGTGTATGTGATGTGTGTGTGTGTGTGTGCAATCCTGTGTGTGCATTGACAGCAATACCTAAGTACGTCCAGTCTCTAGAACTACTAACCGATGCCTTCACCAAGACGCTTTCTATTTCTGCACTATTCTATGCTATATTACGGTGTACCTGTACAGTTCCCACTTCATAGCTCTATGCTGCTACTTTTTCCTGTGCTTTCTAGTCCATAGAACGTTTAGATATTTTGTAGAGTTCTGTGACAAAGCAAGCAAGCTTGTGTGTATGAATTGGAAGAGAGGCTGTAATTCGTGTTAAAGATATTCACAGAATTGGCCTTAGCTCTTTTTAGAACTTACTTGTTGGATTGCTTCTGTGCTAGCTTTCTGCTAAGGTTATTATTTGATTTTATGTGGGTGTAAGTTTTTGTTGTGGGAGTAAAGGTACAAAGAGCATCATTTCATTGCTGCTTGTTTGAAGACGAGATAACGTCACACGATATCATGTTTGAAGATGAGATATCGTCACACAATATCATGTTTGAAGACGAGATAACGTCACACGATATCATGTTTGAAGACGAGATAACGTCACACGATATCATGTTTGAAGACGAGATAACGTCACACGATATCATGTTTGAAGACGAGATAACGTCACACGATATCATGTTTGAAGACGAGATAACGTCACACGATATCATGTTTGAAGACGAGATAACGTCACACGATATCATGTTTGAAGACGAGATAACGTCACACGATATCATGTTTGAAGACGAGATAACGTCACACGATATCATGGTTGAAGACGAGATATCGTCACACGATATCATGTTTGAAGACGAGATAACGACACACGATATCATGTTTGAAGACGAGATATCGTCACACGATATCATATTTGAAGACGAGATGACGACACACGATATCATGTTTGAAGACGAGATAACGTCACACGATATCATGTTTGAAGACGAGATAACGTCACACGATATCATGTTTGAAGACGAGATAACGTCACACGATATCATGTTTGAAGACGAGATATCATCACACGATATCATGTTTGAAGACGAGATAACGACACACGATATCATGTTTGAAGATGAGATAACGTCACACGATATCATGTTTGAAGACGAGATAACGTCACACGATATCATGTTTGAAGACGAGATAACGTCACACAATATCATGTTTGAAGACGAGATAACGTCACACGATATCATGTTTGAAGACGAGATAACGTCACACGATATCATGTTTGAAGACGAGATAACGTCACACGATATCATGTTTGAAGACAAGATAACGTCACACGATATCATGTTTGAAGACGAGATAACGTCACACGATATCATGTTTGAAGACGAGATAACGTCACACGATATCATGTTTGCCCCTGGAGCAAATTTTTGATTAGTGCTTTTGTGAACAAGAAACAATTGACAAGTGGCTCTAACCCCTCTCACCCCTTTTCCCTGTCGCGATATAACCTTCGTGGTTGAAAACGACGTTAAACACCAAATAAAGAAAAGACGATGTCATGGTTGAAGATGAAATAACGTCACACGATATCATGTTTGAAGACGAGATAACGTCACACGATATCATGTTTGAAGACGAGATAACGTCACACGATATCATATTTGAGACGAGCTAACGTCACACGATATCATGTTTGAAGATGAACACTGTGTAGCTAAATGACGCTACACGTTCTGTGAATGGTGGTGTGTGTTTTGTGTGAGTGCAACACAAAGGTTTTGATAGCATTGTGTACATGTACGCACAGAGTGTGTAATTCTCCAGGGTCTTGCCTTATATATATCTTCCAGCATGGTGTGTGTGGTGTGGCTGCTTGTGGCAGGGAGTAGGCCCCGCATTAATCATCACTTATTAACAAATAAAAGTTTGACAAGACCTATCATTTTGGTGACGAGTCGGTCAAGTAGCCAATCAATTCTGACGTTTGTGTGGAATAAAATGACTTGATTGATATTGAAACAAGAGGCGAAGCCATCAAGGCTCACGTAAGAAATCGACAAACAGTAACACAAACTCAATCACACACACACACACACACACACACACACACACACACACACACACACACACACACACGGCACACACACACAGAAAGAGCATAGGTGAAACTGTGCAAGAAAGCGAGACACTAGATCTAGATCTGTCTGTCTGCATGTAGCCTACTTACAAGGACACGACTGCCAACTAGTCTCGGCGCGCTCAAAATAATAATGACCGAGACTGTCAGTACTTCCTTCGCGTGACGTCTAACCCTCTTACGTCATAATGTGACGTCAATGTAATGTGACGTCTTCAAATGTTAGAGTTTCTACCACAGACATACACACGCACAGACGCACGCACGCACGCACGCACAGACAGACAAAGTTACGATCGCATAGGCTACACTTACGTGAGCCAAAAATGACGCCATAGTTTTAAGATGGCTGTGTCAAATCGTACTATTGTTGTCTGATGATTGGCCTGTTTAATCCTTGTAGTTATTATCACATATTCCTTTGACAAAGACTCTTCTCAGCTGTAAACTGTGAATATTTTGTGCCCCTCTGGCAAAGGCCCCCCCCCCCCCCCCCCCCCCCCCCCCGAATAAAGAATTATGTAGGGTGAAAAACAAGACTTTTAATTTTTATTTTTTACAGGTGAAAGATAAGAAAAAGAATTAGTGTCTGCATTGTAACATGTGAAAGGGAGATAATGTTCCAATAACGGCAATTCTTGCAGATTCTGTCTTGCCTTCTTTATAGACCAGTGAAGTGAGGACAGAGGTCAACATATGATCAGAGGTCAACATATGATGAGGGTTTTGTCAGGATTGGGGCCAATCCTTAATGCTGACCTACTTTCATAGCAATATGGTTTTGCTGACTAAATGATAGCTTCATTCACAATTATCAGTGGAAAGTCGGTCAACTATAATGTTACCTGCTTCAGGTTGTTTTGCTCACTGATTTTTCTTGTTCCTTACGTTTATTGATGGATGACAGTGCTAACACACCTGGCTTTTTTCCACAATGATTTTGGTACGCTTGTTGGTACGACAAACACCACTGGTACTGCAATTCAGAGAGCTTTCCTATAAGATACCGCTAATATGATTAAGTAACAACAAAAATTCTGGTTATACCAGTGATTTTTTATAACGAGTTTTGAAGAGTTAATAATAATATCACCTACCTTACTAATTGTAAAACTATTTTTATAAAATATCAAACCATGTACACCATAAATGAAACTGATATATACATATAAAGAAAGAAATATTAATATTGTCATACTTTTTACTTGCTAAATAACTCTCTTCAGCTTTTTCACCTAGCATCAAGGTAACAGGTTAAAAAAAAAAGGGGGTAGCCTTGTATCTGTTGTAAATGGAATGGACAGGAGTTTTCACAGGCTGATTGGTAGTGGGTGAAATATGATGTATAAAGCTGTCGTGTTTTGTTATTGAGTGGGACAAGGTGTCAACTGCTGCTTGTTATACCCTGATTCTTGATCACCTAGGTTTGGAGCAAGGCTGTGGTAGATAAAGAAGAGAATCACCAGGGTGCAGCTAAGGGAGAGAATCACCAGGGTGCAGCTAAGGGAGAGAATCACCAGGGTGCAGCTAAGGGAGAGAATCACCAGGGTGCAGCTAAGGGAGAGAATCACCAGGGTGCAGCTAAGGGAGAGAATCACCAGGGTGCAGATAAGGGAGAGAATCACCAGGGTGCAGCTAAGGGAGAGAATCACCAGGGTGCAGCTAAGGGAGAGAATCACCAGGGTGCAGCTAAGGGAGAGAATCACCAGGGTGCAGCTAAGGGAGAGAATCACCAGGGTGCAGCTAAGGGAGAGAATCACCAGGGTGCAGCTAAGGGAGAGAATCACCAGGGTGCAGCTAAGGGAGAGAATCACCAGGGTGGAGCTTGTTTGGCTGCTATGCTAACTTGGTGTTTCTGTCCCCAGAACTAGTGTCTATTTGGAACATGACGTGGTTATATGCTAGGATTGTTTAGCTGTTACCTGACATGACGTGGTTATATGCTAGGATTGTTTAGCTGTTACCTGACATGACGTGGCTATATGCTAGGATTGTTTAGCTGTTACCTGACATGACGTGGCTATATGCTAGGATTGTTTAGCTGTTACCTGACATGACGTGGCTATATGCTAGGATTGTTTAGCTGTTACCTGACATGACGTGGCTATATGCTAGGATTGTTTAGCTGTTACCTGACATGACGTGGCTATATGCTAGGATTGTTTAGCTGTTACCTGACATGACGTGGCTATATGCTAGGATTGTTTAGCTGTTACCTGACATGACGTGGTTATATGCTAGGATTGTTTAGCTGTTACCTGACATGACGTGGCTATATGCTAGGATTGTTTAGCTGTTACCTGACATGACGTGGCTATATGCTAGGATTGTTTAGCTGTTACCTGACATGACGTGGCTATATGCTAGGATTGTTTAGCTGTTACCTGACATGACGTGGCTATATGCTAGGATTGTTTAGCTGTTACCTGACATGACGTGGTTATGTGCTAGGATTGTTTAGCTGTTACCTGACATGACGTGGCTATATGCTAGGATTGTTTAGCTGTTACCTGACATGACGTGGCTATATGCTAGGATTGTTTAGCTGTTACCTGACATGACGTGGCTATATGCTAGGATTGTTTAGCTGTTACCTGACATGACGTGGCTATATGCTAGGATTGTTTAGCTGTTACCTGACATGACGTGGTTATATGCTAGGATTGTTTAGCTGTTACCTGACATGACGTGGCTATATGCTAGGATTGTTTAGCTGTTACCTGACATGACGTGGCTATATGCTAGGATTGTTTAGCTGTTACCTGACATGACGTGGCTATATGCTAGGATTGTTTAGCTGTTACCTGACATGACGTGGCTATATGCTAGGATTGTTTAGCTGTTACCTGACATGACGTGGTTATATGCTAGGATTGTTTAGCTGTTACCTGACATGACGTGGCTATATGCTAGGATTGTTTAGCTGTTACCTGACATGACGTGGCTATATGCTAGGATTGTTTAGCTGTTACCTGACATGACGTGGCTATATGCTAGGATTGTTTAGCTGTTACCTGACATGACGTGGCTATATGCTAGGATTGTTTAGCTGTTACCTGACATGACGTGGCTATATGCTAGGATTGTTTAGCTGTTACCTGACATGACGTGGCTATATGCTAGGATTGTTTAGCTGTTACCTGACATGACGTGGCTATATGCTAGGATTGTTTAGCTGTTACCTGACATGACGTGGTTATATGCTAGGATTGTTTAGCTGTTACCTGACATGACGTGGCTATATGCTAGGATTGTTTAGCTGTTACCTGACATGACGTGGCTATATGCTAGGATTGTTTAGCTGTTACCTGACATGACGTGGCTATATGCTAGGATTGTTTAGCTGTTACCTGACATGACGTGGCTATATGCTAGGATTGTTTAGCTGTTACCTGACATGACGTGGTTATATGCTAGGATTGTTTAGCTGTTACCTGACATGACGTGGCTATATGCTAGGATTGTTTAGCTGTTACCTGACATGACGTGGCTATATGCTAGGATTGTTTAGCTGTTACCTGACATGACGTGGCTATATGCTAGGATTGTTTAGCTGTTACCTGACATGACGTGGTTATATGCTAGGATTGTTTAGCTGTTACCTGACATGACGTCGTTATATGCTAGGATTGTTTAGCTGTTACCTGACATGACGTGGCTATATGCTAGGATTGTTTAGCTGTTACCTGACATGACGTGGCTATATGCTAGGATTGTTTAGCTGTTACCTGACATGACGTGGCTATATGCTAGGATTGTTTAGCTGTTACCTGACATGACGTGGCTATATGCTAGGATTGCTTAGCTGTTACCTGACATGACGTGGTTATATGCTAGGATTGTTTAGCTGTTACCTGACATGACGTGGCTATATGCTAGGATTGTTTAGCTGTTACCTGACATGACGTGGTTATATGCTAGGATTGTTTAGCTGTTACCTGACATGACGTGGCTATATGCTAGGATTGTTTAGCTGTTACCTGACATGACGTGGTTATATGCTAGGATTGTTTAGCTGTTACCTGACATGACGTGGCTATATGCTAGGATTGTTTAGCTGTTACCTGACATGACGTGGCTATATGCTAGGATTGTTTAGCTGTTACTAGGCTTGCAATATATCTGACAGATGTTTGTCCATTTCAAAAATGTGAAGGGTAGAGTGCAGCAGGTTGTGTCCTCTTGGGACAGTTGAATTGAAAGCACTTCAGGGGGTGACATATGTTGGAAAATTAAAGATGTTTTTATTGTTCGTAATTTTTTTCACTTCACAAAAAGTTTTCTTTTTCTTTTGCTCCAGAAGTTTTTCCTTTGCTTTCAACTTTGTGGAAAACGTCGGTACTGGGGCTAATGAGCAGAATTTGTATTCATTTTGACTTTTTTGGGGATAAAACACCAGTTTATTACTTAAGTCTTGTAAGTTCTATGAAAGTAGGAAGTACGTTTTAGTTTTGTAAGCGGTAATTTTGTTATTTCAAAAGTTGTGGCCAAATGTGTACATTGTTTGATGGTGTTTGTTTAGATGGCAAAGAGTGACAGAAAGGTTTCCCAAAGGTGTGTATATTTCTTGTGTAAATTATCTTCTTTTTCACTGGTAGAATCATGAATCTGCTGCGTGGAATTTCTGCAAATCAGGTTGGCGCATGAAATTACACTGCTTCACTCTTTCACACAAACTTCAACCTCTCTGAATTTGTGGTAAAACAGATTTCTTAATCATTTCAAATAACATTGACTGAAGTGATTCCTTCTAATTGGAGAGTGTAAGATGATGCTTGTTCCTTTTAACATGCTATTGCTTATGAAATATAAAGCACCCCTGACTGGCTTATTGTCAATCAAACAATGTATGGTGTGTGTAAACACACATCTACAGTCGACTCCGGATATTACGTCACCCCTCGGGGGATGTTTTTGAGCGACGTTATACGCGGTGACGCTGTATCCGGTTCATCGGTTATAACGTCACTTTTACGCGCGGGTGATGTTATATCCGGAGTCCAAGAGTTATGTCCCTTTCTAAAGTACTGACTGTTTTAATAAAACTGTGCAGAAATGGAAAGTGCATGCATTAGTGTTGTTTAAAAATTACAACAACATATTGTTGTAAGTTTTAAACTAACTTATTACAATAATCTTTAATTCACTTTCTCATACATCGACTCCGGATATTACGTCACCCCTCGGGGGATGCTTTTGAGCGACGTTATACACGGTGACGCTGTATCCGGTTCATCGGTTATAACGTCACTTTTACGGGGGGTGATGTTATATCCGGAGTCCAAGAGTTATGTCCCTTTCTAAAGTACTGACTGTTTTAATAAAACTGTGCAGAAATGGAAAGTGCAACATTAGTGTTGTTTAAAAATCACAACAACATATTGTTGTAAGTTTTAAACTAACTTATTACAATAATCTTTAATTCACTTCCTCATATATAGAATTGTGGACTATTCTCTTCTTTGCGTATTTCCAAAACCTGGCTACACCATGAATACAAAATTGTATACACAAAATGTTCCCCGAAATTCGGCAATCGTATCAACGTACAGTATTGTAGGCTACATGCTGATTCTGAGACAGATTGCTAGTGTTGGAGTGTCAAGCTCCGTCTGGTTCCATCGACAATCTCAGTCTTTAATTATAGTGTCCGACGTTATTAGCTTTAAGGACACACACACACTGACACACACATGGCAGTCGTTCATTCATATTCTGCTAGATCTTGACCTGTCCTTGATGTCCGAAGAAATAAAAATGACGAGAACTTCATGGGTCCTTATACGTAATTACTGTCTATTTGACTTATATTATTATTATTAACGAAGAAGTTTCTCGTCAACAGCAAAGTGGCTGCCCACCTTTACGCACAATCGTTCTGGTAGTAACAACTTTGGGTTTATAGTTACCCCCTTTCCCCCATCCACCGTCTCCACCACATCTAGTGAGCGGGACGTTATACTCGTTAGAGTACTACTGTATTATTATTATCATTATAAAGTCACTTGATATAACGTACGTCCATGGCTTTCCAAGTAGAGTCATAATAGTGCTTTAAGAGTGCAGTATCACTTTTCTCAATTTGTCGGTTCACTGCACTTGGTGTTTACCTTTACAATTTAGCCTGAGCGACCTACTCAGCCTGTCGACAACGACCAGTTGAAAGTGAAGCTCAGCCTCCTCGTCGTGGGCAGTTGTAGTCAGTATACTACGGACCAAAAAACAAACAAACGTCGTAGTCTGTTCTCATCCTCTCGACCTTCTCCTACCGTCATTTCAATAATCGATTTTTTTTTTATAATTATGCGTGATTGAAAAACAGAAGTATACAGATCCATTCGCACGCGCTAGCGCAGGAGTAACCATGTATGCTCGATATAAAACTTTTTAAATTTTTTTTTTATCAAAAACCAAGACAGAAACTTACAAAACGAATGAAATGCAACATTTTTCTTTTAATTAAAAACCTAGAACACTGAGGAACCTAAGTAAGGAACTCACAAAGCGAAATGAAATGAAACATTTTTCTTTTGATTAAAAACCTCGAACAGGAACTCACAAAACGCATGCAGCAAAAATGATTATGCCTTGAACCTAGTTTTCCTTGGGCCTCTAACAACGGGAAAACGGAAAAACTTAAACTTGTGACACGTGTAGGTTAAATGAACATGCCTTGACAGTCGTTCACCATGCAAACTGCTGCATATGGGGATTGATATGACGTTATAACCGACATGGATGAGTGACGTTATAACTGGGTGACGTTATATCCGGTGACGTTATATCCGAGGTTAAAATAGTCTTGGAAAGAAGGAATTGAGCCGGGACCGGTGTTTGGGTGACGATATAACGGGGTGACGTTATATCCGGCGACGTTATAAACGAAGTAGACTGTATCTGTTATGACGATGGAGGGCTTATTATACACATTATTATAGACATTATTATACACACTTCTCGTGCTTGCGTCTACCAGTGTGCTGCAGTGTTTCACACACGACTCATTGTAAAGAACAATCTTGGCATATCATTCGTATAGATACCTGCTCTATAATAATGACTATAGTGTATTGTTATAATGATAATTATCAACTATGTCAAATACAACTTGTGCTACAAATACAATGATCATTAAAAAAAAAGGTATGAATAACAGTGTGTGTTCTGTGCTTTTTATCTGTGTATGTCTCTTTCTGTCACACACACACACACACAACCACACACACACAACCACCCACACACACAACCACACAACCACACACACACACAACCACACACACAACCATACACACACACACCACACACACACACTCACAACCACACACACACACACACACACCACACACACACACACCACACACACACAACCACACACACACAAACCACACACACACAACCACACACACACAACCACACACTCACAACCACACACACACTCACAACCACACACCAACCACACACATACACACACACACCACACACACACACACACACACACACACACCACACACACACACAACCACACACACACACACAACCACACACATACTGCAGCTAGAACACGGCACACCTACTCCAGGACTCCCCACTACAGGAGGATTCACGACACAAAGCATGGCCCGGATGAGACCCCCCCCCCCCCCCCCCACCTGCACGAGAAGCTTTAAGGCGACCTAGCCGCTTCGAAGAGGACAGCAATATAATAATAATGATAAATATAATAATGTTCTAAACCGCAAGTCTCATCAGTTGGCTCCAGGCACTCTACAATTTCTGTCTAAAACAAAGGAGCACAATGTAAGGTTCATACCAAGCTTACACATAACGAAACAACAACAACACAAAGCACACTTGGCTGACATGACCAAAGGTAAATACACAACCACACACACACACACACACACACACACACACACACACACACACACACACACACACACACACACACACACACACACACACACACACACACAGACACACACAGACACACACACACACACAGACACACACACACACACACACAGACAGACACACACACACACACACACACACAGACACACACACACACACACACAGACACACACACAACCACACACACACCCACACACACACACAGACACACACACACACACACACACAGACACACACACACACACACACACACACAACCACACACACACACACAGACACACACACACACACACACACACACATACACACACACACCCACACACACACACAGACACACACACACCCACCCACACACACACACACACACAACCACACACATACACACACACACACACAACCACACACATACACACACACACCCACCCACCCACACACACACACACAACCACACACATACACACACACACCCACACACACACACAGACACACACACACCCACCCACACACACACACACACACAACCACACACATACACACACACACACACAACCACATACACACACACACACACACACAACCACACACACACACACACAAAGCCATACCATTGAAAAAGAGACCATACTGTACATAGAAGGTGGACAGGGCAAATTAATGCAGATACGGTGTTGTGGAGAGTGTGTGTTTGTTGTGAGAGAGAGTTTGTGTGCATCCATGCATGCGTGTGTGTGTAAGAGATGGCCGATATGTCCTTCGCCGGGGGTATGCAGTGCCTTGCCCTTGGCTGGTTTACGACTGTGCAAAAGGCATTGCACTTCTAACTATTGTTTCATTAATTTCTTTAGGAAAGCACTATAGCCAATCGTCAACAGGTCGGCTTTTTGTAAGGACTCAGAACCAATGTTTTGTTTCAGCACACATTTCCCAACTTTACAATTAATTCCAAGCCCCAACAGTTGCACGAAATAACGCTTCTTTGGTAATAGTTCAGAGTCTTTTCCCCTTCTTCAACAATCAACATGCAGTGTTGACAAAGGCACTTTTCTGGTGTTTTGGTGACGTCAGACGCGTGAAAGGATATTTGTGAGTACGGTTGTCTGTCTGCATCATCGTTGGAGTAGGGGTGAAGCATGTCATAGATGATTCTGCGCCTCACGCGTCTCACGTGAATTCGTTGTATCAGAGATTTCGTAGTACACCGTGTCGTTGTGTGGATTGGGCGATGAAGGGGGTTCCGGGGATGTGTCCCCGTGAGTGCTTCCAGGATCTGTAAACGTCAAAAGGTTTACCTTGCCATACTCCTTCGTTGAACCACACAAGCAACGTAAACGACGTAAAAGTTATTATAAAACAAGAAATTCCTTCGAGGTAGGAAAAACACCCCCGTTGGTCAAAGGGAAATAACCATTCTCACTGCCACTGGACCAACTGAGAAGGTTATTTCCCTGTGACCATTAATATGTCACTCTTCATCTTAATCCACCAATAACTCCCTAACCGTGTGTTTGACTGGTCCCAATTTTTGTAAGGACCGTCTCAGGAATGTATAGAACCTGTTCACCAAGTTTGGTGACGATCGGTCCGTTCATTCTTGAGATCTATATGCGAACACAAACAAACAAACAAACAAACAAACAAACACATCGAGTGAAACCTATACACACCCCCTATACCGGGGGTGTAAAAATTCTTTATCACCTTTTTTTCTTAGTGGGTACTTAGATAGCCGAATTTTGGAAATAACGTGAGAAGGTTACGTTTTTCCTTGTGACATTACAGGCCCGTCACTACCAGCGAGGGTGTGTGTCTCAAACACGTGGACAGGAGCACGTGTGGATAGTTTGACTCACTAAAAGCAAGAGTATTCACTCTTTAACAACCAATACAAACCCGACAGAGTTATTTTCGAACATTATAAGATGTTTGATGGCTTGTTGACAGACCAGCTTTTTTGTCGGTCCGAGGGGGAGCATATTGTCTTTTGTTTCATATTTATTGACCAAGGCCGAAGGCCGCGGTCAATAGATATGAAACAAAAGTCGATATGCCCCCCCCCCCCCCCCCCCCCCGAGGACCAACAAAAACGCTGGTCTGTCAACAAACCACCAAACATCGTTTTTGTCATCATTTTGGTAGTGAAAAAATAAGTGCACAATCAACCCAGGGAGCCATGCTTTGAAACACGGGTTCCGTGCTGATAACCACACGAGTCCCCGTTTGATAACCACTGGCAATCAAAGCTGGCGTGTGAAAGCAACTTTCTGTGTTTTTGAGTTCATTAAATGTTGGGATGAATATGTCAGGTTTGAGGATGCACAGTTCTGTAGGTTCATCTCGGTATTCCACCCCCTCGGCTTTCTGTTGTAAATATTAAGCTGAGTGATCGAATGTGGAAGCTACGTTTGGTCAAAGGTCACAGAAGATTTGCGTCGTGCAGCGAAGGAAAGAATCGCGATCTTGTTTCCGACTCAGTACCTCTTTGTTTTTCATTAGACCTGTCATTCTGCTTGCTCGGCTTTGTTAGATGTTTGCATATCTTGTTGGTATTTTCTTTGCTTTTATTATTGTTTTTTCTTATTTGTGCTTCGTTTATCCGTCTTGTGCACGGGTTAAAATGTGTGTGTCAGGGGTCGTTTTACTTGAACTTGACGTTCGTGTTTCTCCGAACGTCTGTGTATCGAAACACAGATACACGCACTCCATGACTCTGTAAGAAGACAAAACATATCGCTAGGTTTCATTTGTTTTTGATGAATGTATGACCTTTCATGAAGTAGTTTTGTTTTTTGTTTACTTTTGCCAGTTTGCCAGTGTTTTTGGATCTTTGCAAAGCAGTGTCGTGTCGTGTCGTCTGGGGAAACACCAATGAAAAGAGCCGAATAATCCCCGAGCGTTTCTATTCGGTTTGCTTTTGATTATTCAGGTATAACCTGCTTCCTGCAACTATGGTAACCGGGGATTTATTGCATGGGGAACACGAGATTTATTTCCCGGGTGCTTGACAGCTTGTGAATGAAAACTCGTGAAAATGATGACAACTTCTTTTGTGTATGTGACAGGGAGACTACCGTCGCCCTTCACAGCAGACTCTGCAGAGTTGTTCGCCTTAGAAGTTGCGAGCTATTTATAGCTCGCAAGGCAACACCTGTGGATTGTAGAGTTCTGTTTGTGATGGGGTCTGGCGGCTTTTGTCTCTCTGTATGTTCATGGATTCCTTTGCGAATGCATAACAGTTTTTATAGGGCTTAGAAATAAGCTCTAAAATTCTCAATCCTGTTTGATTGGACTTCGCCTCCAAAGGTGATTGTGGTGTTTCGGCACTCGGTTACGTGACATTTATATATTCCTAAATGATGAAAGATCCGTAATTCATACACCTGGCATTTCTTTTTCACTGGAACGATCAGCTTGAACTGCAGTTATTACAAATGCAACGCTGATGAAACTAAAACTGAAATAATCAAATCTCATGATTAGGCCGTCAACTAATTCACAAAATATTCTTTAAAAAAAAGTATTGTCATGGCTATAAGAACTAAAGTCGACAAAATCGTGTAGGCTGGATAAGACATGCTGGATCAGTTGATTTTCTCTGAACGGGAATCTAACATTTTGCATTCAGCGCCAACATGGAATAAGATACCTGTAACGGTGACCGTTGTGTCACATTTCGCTGCGGGTCTTCCTCTAGAGCGGCAATACCAGCTGAAACAGAACATGCACTGTTATTGAATTAAAGCCCCAGTCCGTCTCAAATGGTTTACAGACAGATTTAAATCTTCTCATGAAAAAAGCAGTTCTAACCTTATCGAACACACTTGCAATGGCATTTAATAGCTAATAGCATTAAATGACACAGTTCGTTGAATAGCTATACATTTAGCTCGCGTAAACCACACACCTGTTTTCTTGGTTTATCTAACCCCTGAGCCATCGTGAACCCGTGTGATCCACTTTCCTTTTTTTCTCTCACAATTTCGTAGTCAGTTTGTGATTTCAATGCGACTCGCTGTATCTGCAATAGCACGTTATTGTTTACCTCTGAATCTAAAACGCAACAAACGGCTGCGCAGAACATTCGTCGGCTACGAGAACCACGTTTTATTGGGACACACTTCCGGGCTATCATTTTTTAAACTTTCAAAACTTCGAGTTGTACTGATCTTGTCTTGGTGAAAAAAGAATTCTCTATGATTTAAGAATGTTTTTGTAACAAGCTGTCAATTTATTATTTAGATTTAAAAGTTAGGTCTTGCACCAGAACGCGCTGACTGTGCCTCTAAGAGAAAGTGCGGCTAAGATTTGTGTAATGTCTACCTGTATTTCATCAAAGACAGAAGTATTTAAAGTGTCAGTGAGTGTATGAAAGTGCTTTCTTTCTTTCTTTATTTGGTGTTTAACGTCGTTTTCAACCACGAAGGTTATATCGCGACGGGGAAAGGGGGGGCAGATGGGATAGAGCCACTTGTTAATTGTTTCTTGTTCACAAAAGCACTAACCAAAAAATTGCTCCAGGGGCTTGCAACGTAGTACAATATATTACCTTACTGGGAGAATGCAAGTTTCCAGTACAAAGGACTTAACACTTCTTACATACTGCTTGACTAAAATCTTTACAAACATTGACTATATTCTATACAAGAAACACTTAACAAGGGTAAAAGGAGAAACAGAATCCGTTAGTCGCCTCTTACGACATGCTGGGGAGCATCGGGTAAATTCTTCCCCCTAACCCGCGGGGGGTGTATGAAAGTGCTTGTCCATGTGATTCTTTATTTTTCTGAATCTTCATCGTGCGTGCGTGCGTGCGTGCGTGCGTGTTTGTGTGTGAGTGTGTGTGTGTGTGTGTGTGTGTGTGTGTGTGTGTTTGTTTGTGTTTGTGTGTCTGTGTACGTGTTTTTATTTGTTTGTGTGTGTGTGTGTGTGTGTGTGTGTGTGTGTGTGTGAGTGTGTGTTTGTTTGTGTGTGTTTGTGGGTCTGTGTACGTGTTTTATTTGTGTGTGTGTGTGTGTGTGATTGTGTGTGTGATTGTGTGTGTGTGCGTGTGTGCGTGCGTGCGTGTGTGTGTGTGTGTGTGTGTGTGTGTGTGTGTGTGTGTGTGTGCGCGTGTGTGTGTGTGTGTGTGTGTGTGCGTGATCTCACCAAACAACACCAACAACACCAATGACCAAGACGACAGCTGCGCCGATGACAGAACCAACCACAAGACCAACCAGGCTGTCGTTGTCTTTTCATCTGCCGGCTTCACTGCACCACAAGTTTGAAACACGTTTTGTTTAAAGGGACTCATATAGCAACGTTAAAAGTATAAACACTTTTTTTTACTGTTTTGAACATACGCACCTCTAACGCTCAAAGCATTGGCACTGTCTTATGCTCTTGATGTTTTGAAACCTGTTGCATAATGTAAGCCAGGTGGAAGTTTTTATTCAAGTTTTGTTTTTACTGCCTAAAGTTACCCCTTTTTATATTTAGTCAAGTTTTGACTAAATATTTTAACATCGAGGGGGAATCGAAACGAGGGTCGTGGTGTATGTGCGTGTGTGCGTGTGTGCGTGTGTGTGTGTGTGTGTGTGTGTGTGTAGAGCGATTCAGACTAAACTACTGGACCGATCTTTATGAAATTTGACATGAGAGTTTCTGGGTATGAAATCCCCGAACGTTTTTTTCATTTTTTTGATAAATGTCTTTGATGACGTCATATCCGGCTTTTCGTGAAAGTTGAGGCGGCACTGTCACGCCCTCATTTTTCAACCAAATTGGTTCAAATTTTGCTCAAGTAATCTTCGACAAAGCCCGGACTTCGGTATTGCATTTCAGCGTGGTGGCTTAAAAATTAATTAATGACTTTGGTCATTAAAAATCGGAAAATTGTAAAAAAAAAATAAAAATTTATAAAACGATCCAAATTTACGTTTATCTTATTCTCCATCATTTGCTGATTCCAAAAACATATAAATATGTTATATTCGGATTAAAAACAAGCTCTGAAAATTAAATATATACAAATTATTATCAAAATTAAATTGTCCAAATCAATTTAAAAACACTTTCATCTTATTCCTTGTCGGTTCCTGATTCCAAAAACATATAGATATGATATGTTTGGATTAAAAACACGCTCAGAAAGTTAAAACAAAGAGAGGTACAGAAAAGCGTGCTGTCGTTCTTAGCGCAAGTACTACCCCGCTCTTCTTGTCAATTTCACTGCCTTTGCCATGAGCGGTGGATTGACGATGCTACGAGTATACGGTCTTGCTGAAAAATGGCATTGCGTTCAGTTTCATTCTGTGAGTTCGACAGCTACTTGACTAAATATTGTATTTTCGCCTTACGCGACTTGTTTATATTCTCGTTTCAATGGCCAATTTAACTTTTGATGAATTATTACATTTCCTTATTGCGTGCCACTCGGAGAAATACATATGTTACGCTGGGTAATGTCAACGGCTTTGACCTTCACAAAATGAAGCGCTCTCTCACCTTGCAAGCACAACGGTCCTGCAAACCCGGACACACACCCTCCCAGACAGCGACCATCCTGATGATGACACGTGGTGTTGACCTAATAGTATCCACACCGTGTGCTGCACCCCTCTCCGTACTGTCCCGGCTGGCATTCTGACACGGTGAACACGGGTCTTTAAGGGATTGAACGCGGACCATTGGAAAGAAGTTCTTATGATTGTTACGTTTGGGCTTGTCGTAAATTAAACGTTCAAATAACCTACCATTCTTGTTGTATTTTCATTGCTAAATTGTGACCCTCCACCACGAAATGAGTCGCATGTCACCTCGCGCGGTTCTGCGCCAGGCTTGATATAAGTCCGAAGAGTGTCTGGTAACAGTGTGAGGGTCACCTTAGTCACAGGCTTATATCTCAAACATTTTTCGCTCTTTTCTAAAACGGTTTTCACCACTGGATAGAGCATAACAACCCCTTTAGGAAAATGTAAACATATGAAAATCATGCAAAGGTGACATGCGACTCATTCCGTGGTGGAGGGTCACAATTAACAAAGGAGTGCCCTTTCTTCCAAAAAGTAAAGCAGGCCCGTGATGTTTTTATCTAAAAGAAATATGGAATTGTTCTCTTCCTCAGTACGCATATTAAAAATGGAAACTTTGAAAGAAACTGGCAAAACAAGTGTTGTCCTTCTTTTATAATAATAATAATTCTCTTTATTTATATAGCGCCTTATCCGAAGTTCAAAGCGCTTTTATGCCGTGTGAGATGGAATTTTTTACACAATATATCACGCATTCACATCGACCAGCAAACCTCAAGCCTGTTAGGCGAATGTTCACCTTTATTCCAAGTCACACGGGTATTTGATGGACATTTTTATCTATGCCTATACAATTTTGCCAGGAAAGACCCCTTTGTCAATCGTGGGATCTTTAACGTGCACACCCCAATATAGTGTTTATTTCTTTTCTATGTTCTTTACATCCGACTCTACAACAGACGACAATAGACGAATTGTGAAAATGAGTCCGTCCGTGTTGTATGTGTAGTGAAAGAGTGAATACCCTTGATTTCTACTCGGACAAACATGGGAGGGGCCAATCACAATCGAGGGGTGTGTCCAAAACACGTGGACAGGAGCACGTGAGACTTTTATTGTCAGAGGAAAACGCAAGGATAATCACTCTTTCACAACATATACAAACGTACCCGACGGAGTTATTTCCGAAACTCGTCCATTGGCATACTTATGGGCTCCTAGTTTCTGTCCATGGTTCTTATTGAACTTGTCCTCGCTTTGCACTTTGCTCACGTTGATTTTGCTTGCCTTATACTAAACAACAATAGCGCTGAATGATCGTCATGGCGCTTGTGTGAAAAGCATACCATGTAGCGTGTTTAGCTGCTAAAGACTTTCTTTCTTTATTTGGTGTTTAACGTCGTTTTCAACCACGAAGGTTATATCGCGACGGGGAAAAGGGGGAGATGGGATAGAGCTACTTGTCAATTGTTTCTTGTTCACAAAAGCACTAATCAAAAATTTACTCCAGGGGCTTGCAATGTAGTACAATATATGACCTTACTGGGAGAATGCGAGTTTCCAGTACAAAGGACTTAACATTTCTTACATACTTCTTGACTAAAATCTTTACAAAAATTGACTATATTCTATACAAGAAACACTTAACAAGGGTACAAGGAGAAACAGGATCCGTTAGTCGCCTCTTACGACATGCTGGCCGGGGAGCATCAGGTAAATTCTTCCCCCTAACCCGCGGGGGGTTGCTAAAGACATTTCATGCGTATGACCTGAGAATACGAAGAGTACACCGCCAAAAAAGGATAAAGAAAAGAATGTAAAATTGTCCATCGACTCCACTTTGCAGTGGTGGTATGGATTATTGTTTTTGCTGTGGCTTTGTGCGCCCAGTCGCTGCCCTACACGCCACCAGGCGTGAAAGGCAGTAAGTAAGTAAGTTTGTGCGCCCAGCATCTATCTTTTTCTTTAGAATAGACGATTTTCGGAAGTAACTCCGTAGAGATTGTATGGGTTGTGAAAGAGTTAACTTTTCTTGCACAACTGCAGATACACAATGAAGGGACCAATCATTAGGGAGGGGTGTGCCGGAAACACGAGGAGATAACTCTCCCATGACCAATATTTAACCCAACGGAGTTATTTTCGGAATTCGTCTATTTGGGTTGGAACGTGGCGCCAGATGGTAACCGGCACGGTTGGCCTAGTGGTAAGGCGTCCGCCCCGTGATCGGGAGGTCGTGGGTTCGACTTTAAAATTGGCAATCTAGTGGCTGCTCCGCCGGGCATCTGGCATTATGGGGTTAGTGCTAGGACCGGTTGGTCCGGTGTCAGAATAATGTGACTGGGTGAGACATGTAGCCTGTACTGCGACTTCTGTCTTGTGTGTGGCGCACGTTAAATGTCAAAGCAGCACCGCCCTGATATGGCCCTTCGTGGTCGGCTGGGCGTTAAGCAAACAAACAAACAAAACCAGATGGTATAACCTATTCTGAATCCTATGACTCTCTTACTTGTTCATTCAGTTCAGTCAAAAACAATCAAACCTAGTAAATAATCCGGTTTTTTAAACTACGCTTGCTCTTTACATCTTTCTGTCTTTCTTCCTTCCTTCTCTCCTTTATTTATTTACTTATAATTATATTTTTATTTATTTATTTTTATTTACGAGGATTTATATCGCGCACGTATCTCACCACACAAGGCGACTCAAGGCGCATGTTACCTATTAATGCCGTGTGAGATGGAATTTTTTACACAATATATCACGCATTCACATCGGCCAGTAGATCGACTGCCTTTAGGCGCTGCATCCACCTTTCACGGCCTATTATTCCAGGTCACACGGGTATTTTGGTGGACATTTTTATCTACGCCTATACAATTTTGCCAGGAAAGACCCTTTTGTCAATCGTGGGATCTTTAACGTGCACACCCCAATGTAGTGTACACGAAGGGACCTCGGTTTTTCGTCTCATCCGAAAGACTAGCACTTGAACCCACCACCTAGGTTAGGAAAGGGGGGAGAAAATAGCGGCCTGACCCAGGGTCGAACACGCAACCTCTCGATTCCGAGCGCAAGTGCGTTACCACTCGGCCACCCAGTCCATATGCTTATTTAGTTATCTATGTGTTTGTTTGTGTGGTGTACTCACGTGAGTTACAAAGGTACCCCGTGTAACCAGGTTGACAGCCTGTTGTGCAGCTGCCGGTCACTGTGTCACACAGTTGTCCCCCTTTACACTGCCCACAACTCTCACTGCACCTCTCTCCGTACGTCTTGTTGTCACATGCTGTCCAGTGTGATATGCACAACAATTATGATTTTTAGTAGTCGAAGAAAATGTATGTCCATCCATCTGTATGTCGGTGTGTGTGTGTGTGTGTGTGTGTGTGTGTGTGTGTGTGTGTGTGTGTGTGTGTTTGTGAGTGTGTGTGTGTGTGTGTGTGTGTGTGTGTGTGTAACATCCCTGAAACATATACTGTCTGTTTCTGAAATGTATCTATGACATTTTATCTGTATAGAGAGTTTAATGAAAAACATCGACCAATAAAACAACCCCAAAACAGATACACTTTATTTAGCAAACCTCTCTTTGAATCAAAATAAAAACCTGCAATGAACATACACTGATATATTTCTGTATACTGTTCCTGCATAAGATTGTATGTACACTACAGTGTCAGGTTATACTTTGATGTAGGCTACATTCCTTTTTTTTCTTGTTGATTATATGACGTGTTTGTTCAATACCTACCTTCAGTACAAAGCGGAGGATAGAATCCCGGCTGACAGCTCGGACAGTGTCCAGTGACGGGGTGACACTGCTGTCCGTCTTCACACTGACCACAGGGCAGAGAGCAGCGGGACGGACCGTACTGACCATCGCCACACTCTAAAAATTATTATCTTTCATTGAATATTGGTTAAAGATGCAGTGCAGGTCACATCATTGCGGAAGCAAAATATTTGTCTTTTAGTCGCAGATTGCAATAGAAACAGGCAAAAGCTTTACACAACTATCACACACATGACTTACTACACATGATATACCTATAGTGTTGCCAGCCAAACGAATCTGTATATGCGGTTTGTAAGTTTGCATCTCCCTCCAAATAGTAATCAACATTTCCCGGGAACACGTTCTTGGACCGAAGCCGGTGTGCGCTATGCCAAAATAGACCATTATACCATTTGCTAAGTGCGCCTTGACGTAAACTACCCAACATAGCAAGCATTCTCCCTCTCGTCGAGACTAATAGACTTCCATGTAAGCTTTTTGTTTAGTAATTACTAATTAGTTCACGTGCGGGACCTGATGTGAGCCTGGCCAAGGACCACGCTGTCCTGCCCGGACAATGATGCAAATTAATTCATTCTTAAAGTTAAACAAATTGCAGTTTTCGACTCCTTGCAAGATTAATGCAACTTGGTATAATTTCAAACGGATATATGCCTGAGGCATCGCTGAAAGCCCTGGGGGCTCCGTGCACCTTGAAGTGTCAGAGACAGTCACTTTTCGTCGCCAAAAATAAATTGTGTCTCTGAAACAACTCCTGTTAAGTAGATTGCAATTAAGCGCAAATGAGTTGAATGTAAGTATACATATCTTGATTACACCGGTCTCCTTTCTTTCCACGTGGACACTCGTCACAGTGACCTGTGGTCTTGTCACACCGAGTGCTATTGTGACATGTCACAGGACAGTGAATACAGTAAGTGGCAGACTGCTTGTAATACCCGTCCTCACACTCTGCAACATGATGTAATTTATATTGTAATTCAATCAAGTTTGCGTTTTAATGAAACAGATCCTGTGATTGGTCAGAATGCCCCAACTCATTAAAAATTACCGGTCATTAATTGTCGATAACCACTCGCTAAAAAAGCCATTAACAACCTGCTGGCGAGGCGCATTGATACAGCCTAAACTAGTCTCGGTTAGCAACTTGTAGGAAATATGAAGGCCAACGAAATACTGAGACCATAAGGTATGCGAAGTGATTTCGTCGATTACGTGACGTAAGTTGAGGCATGAATTCTTCCGGACTACGTCAGTCAATTCCAAAGATCGCTTTTGTGATGCAAAGAATTTGTTTTAGAGTTTGCTGTCCAGAAACCCGTCAAAAAAGAAGGGAAAATGTGTGTGAAAGAAAACAAAACAGGAGCAGAGTGATACGATAGGAATACAGAGACATATTTCTTGGGACTTGACCCTTGCAGGTAGGTGGACTGAAAGTAGTGTGTGAACAGAACAGAACCAATTCTGTCTGTTTACAACCGCATGAAAGCAGGAAAGAGATCGTCGTCAGATTGAATTACAATAACATTAACATGCTTCCATTTGAAACTTCTCGGTCTTCATCGTGGATTGACGCCCTCCCAAAGTCTAATTGAAGCCCTCCGTCGCTTCGCTCCGTCGGGCTTCAATTACCTTTGGTCGGGCGTCAATCCCCGATGAAGACCTCGAAGTTTCAAATGGAAGCATGTTAATGTGTAATTATCCTACATACGTGAGAGATACCACTCATGAGATAATAATATCTTTAAAGCAACAGTTCAAGGGAATGAGGTCGTGTCAAACTAGTCTGGCACTGGCAGAGACCTGCTTTTCCACTGCCCGTGATGCGGTAAGTCAGCGAGACAAACGTCATTCTGGGAACACTTTTGCACTCTTGTTCTCCCTGGAAGGATTTTGATAACGAACACGTCACACTTTGCTTTGTAGAGTGAATGAAGAAGGTTTTAAGTGAATTGTTGTTATAATTAGTTGATTTATATAAATCGTACAGCGAGAAACACACGCTGTGCACTATATTTTGCTGGAAGACATTTTCTTTTCTTGAATTAAATGGTATTTGTCGTACGTATTTTTACTATTGGTCAATATTTGACTCATTGTATTGCGGTAGAGTTGGACTCGATGAGAGGTGATGGCGTATGTGTATATGTTACAGTTAATCTGTGAAACCAGGGAATACGTGTATTAACTAAACTATTTTAGGTAATACATGAATTAACTGGTTTTTTAGGCAGTTAATTCATATATTACCTAGTTAATACAGGTATTCCCTGGTTTCACAGATTAACTGTAACATATATATGTAGAGCGATATCCGGAAAACTACTGGACAGAAACTAATGAAACTTTACATGTGATTTTTTTCTAAATGATGTTTCCCACACGTATTTTTCATTATTTGTATAAATGCCTTTAAACATCTCATGTCAAATTTGAGGCGGCACTGTGGCGATATTGTTGAAATAAATTCATTGACGTTTTGGTCAAGCATGCATTGACCGTATTTCAACTTGAAAAGTCAAACAATGAATTACGAGAATTCCGTTTGAAAATTAAATTGCAAAAACAGATCAAAAGTGACGATATTGTGTTTGTTTATAAATCCAAATATACATATTTGTGCTGTGTTTAAAGTGAAAATGTGCTCAGAATTAAAAATAAAATCTGTTTTATGCAAATATACCACTGAGTCAGCGTTGTATCGGTCTAAGGGGTTCGACCAGGCATTAGCATCGGTGATTTGTCGTCCAGAGCGTTATATCTATTTAGGCGAATAGATTGATTGTATGTTTTGAATATCGCTTTACGCAACTTGGTGTTTTGCTGGGATCAGTTAGAGTCGAGAATCACAATTGCCTCAGAAGAGGGAAAAAAACGGACGATGTGTGAATGATAATTTTTGGATTTGTTCCACTTTCCCAATACCAATTTTCGTTTGATGATTGTGTGAACAGTTCTCTACATCGTTACCTGTACAGCCAGGAAACACGAGATTTGTGTCACAGGCCTGACATGCCCCTGAGTCCCGGTCACAGCGTGCACAGCCTGGGGAGCAAAACATGTTGCACAGACTTCCGTACCGTCCACTCGAGCAGGCTGAAAACAGAGAATGATAGTGGTTTCTTGACAAATCATTGGGACAGAATATTTCAGAAACGTGGAGAGGTGATATTCTTCCAACAATCTTGGAGAGAGATCATAATAGGCTCCAAGCCAGCTAGGCCCTCAGGATCCAGCTTCAGTAGGCTAGAGATATTCATTGGGGTCTACTGAACACGTTTTGACAAGTTCGCCACGAAAAAACTCATTTACACTACTACTTATGCTCCTTTGTTTAAGGGTACCCCCTCGAACGCTAAATCTATCTGTGAAAACACAACAATGCACAGCTGCAATGAATGAACAGAGAACCACTTTAGCGGGTTGCGGCAATAGCGGGTTGCGGCAATAAAGGGCCACGGCAACAACGGGCCACGGCAATAACGGGCCGCGGCAACAACGGGCCGCGGCAATAGCGAGTTGTAACCGGCCAGTACAGCACCTGCTGTTCATATGTAGCAAGCAATAATGCCAATGGCATTATAGATTCTCTATCCCTCTTATTAAAAGAATAACATTTAATGCAGAACATAGAATCAAACACGAAGGTACCGGAAGGTTCCAGAATCAAAGGGAGGTTGCTCAATTATCTGGAACTTTCTCCAGAAGGGGAGGTAACTTATTCCATAAAAAACAAGAAACAATGCTTGCAGGAATTGAATTGATGGTGACCAGGGCCGGACTAGGCTAAGAGGAGTGGGGGGGTTGCCAATGGTGGTCCAGGGGGATGTTCCCGCTGGCGGGGTCAAGGGACAGAGCCCCTTGTGGGGGTCAGGGGGCAAAGCCCCCTGAAGCTGATGGGTATAGGTCATGTTCTGAGATAGGAAAATGGTCGCTCCTTGCATGAAACGGCATAAAATAAACAATAATAAAAAATGTTTTAAATAAGTGAGGTACATGTTTAGGCTAGGGGTTGGGGGTGTTGCGCAACCCCCATAACTCCCCCCCCCCCCGGTAGTCCGGCCCTGGTGACAGTCTGAGTGGGAGCATATGTCTTCAAATGCTTATTATAACATAAAGTTTTTTAAATGTCCTTACGTTTTCAATCCACATATTTGCAAAGGAGGTAAGTCCTTTCCGCAAAAAAGTTTGATTTAAAGTTTTGTTTTTATATTTTTCTTTCATTTGTGGTTCTTTGATATCCTGCATCCCCGGGCGAAGCCGGGCCCCGACTGCTAGTATGTATACATTATATTCACTGCTTTTAACAACCAGCTAACCAGGAAATGATGAGGGGGAATGGGTGTTGGGGGGGGGGTATTGTTCCAGGGCTATTCAACCTCTGGTCTCATTGCTGCAATGCATACGTCGTTACCGGTGTTGGCGTCGATCACTGTCACATTAAACCAAATGTATGCAACACAGTGAGAAGCCAATGGAGTGAACACTATTGAGCGATTACGACGGCGCCAGACGAAATCAATAATGTCTCAAAGACCCGACAATGGGTCCCTTCATGATAATATTATCTGCATGACTTTACACGCTTCGTTTTTTTCAGCATGCACGGTAGGGCTGATTGCAGTTATACATAACAAAATCGTTAACTCCTGTTAGAAAAACGTCACCACTGCCTTTCATTGAGAAATGACCAGCCAGCGTACTTTGATTGAATTAGCCCACCATCCTGGTTTCTCAGAATCACAAGGGAGCCAGGCAACACGTCAATAGCTTTACAGGAAATCGACAGTCGACCAGGCTTGCACGCTTCCGTGAATGTTTGTTTGGTGGTGATAATGGGTCGTCTCTATGGTTTCCTCATAACAATCGTTGCCGGCTATGGACAACGTTTGTGAGGTCGGATGTTAAACCATGTGTACCACGAAGGAATAGAAAAACATAATGTATCATTGACGTGTTTGGCTACACACATGTTATTCACGTTCCTGTTGCTGCGGTATAGGATGTTCACGTTCGGGCGAGGGGGCAGGTAGACATGTCGTCAGTCGTCTGTCGTCTGCTGCATTCCCTCCTTGTTAATTACAAACTCATTACACTATAATACATAATGCAACCGAACACACACCGACACACACACACCGGCATACGCACGCAAGCACGCACGCACGCACCCACCCACACACACACACACACACACACACACACACACACACACACACACACACACACACACACACACACACACACACACGCGCGCGCGCTGATCTACTCTAACATATACGCCAGAGATGTGCACCTGGGTTTCAGTTTCTTGATTCATTGTTACCTTTCTCAGGTAATGAACCTCCACATTATTGAAAACAGCCTATATTGTGCGAGGCCAGTACAAAACATGCTGTTTATATGTAGCAAGCACATAATGCCAATGACATTAGAGATTATCTATCCCTCTTATCAAAAGAATAGCATTTAATGCAGAGCATAACATCAAACACGAAGGTACCGGAAGGTTCCAAAATCAAAGGGAGGTTGCTCAATTATCTGTAACTTTCTTCACAAAGGGAGGTAACTTATGCCATGAAAAAACAATGCTTGCAGGAATTGAATTGATGGTGACAGTCCGAGTGGGGAGCAATGTCTTCAAATGCTTATTATAACATAACGTATTTATTTTAAATGTCCTAACGTTTTCAATCCACAAATTTGCAAAGGAGGGAAGTCCTTTCCGCAAAAAGTTTGATTTATAGTTTTGTTTTCATATTTTTCTTTCATTTGTGGTTCTTTGATATCCTGCATCCCCGGGCGAAGCCGGGCCCCGACTGCTAGTATGCATAATTTAAATCCACTGTTTTTAACAACCAGCTAACCAGGAAATGATGAGGGGGAATGGGGGTTGGGGGGGGGGGGTATTGTTCCTTGGGTATTCAACCTCTGGTCTCATTGCTGCAATGCATACGTCGTTTCCGGTGTTGGCGTCGATCACTGTCACATTAAGCCAAATGTATGCAACACAGTGAGAAGCCAATGGAGTGAACACTATTGAGCGATTACGACGGCGCCAGACGAAATCAATAATGTCTCAAAGACCCGACAATGGGTCCCTTCATGATAATATTATCTGCATGACTTTACACGCCCCGTTTTTTTCAGCAAGCACATTAGAGCTTATTGCAGTAATAAATCAAAAAAATCGTTAACTCGTGGTAGAAAAACGTCACCACTGCCTTTCATTTATAAATAACCAATCAACATGCTTTGAATTGAATTAGCCCACCATCCTGGTTTCTCACAATCACGAAAGAGTCGTCATTTGCATTCAACGCCCAGACCGTATTGCCGACAATTAACGAGCGGTGCATGAGGTCGATAGCTTTGGATCACAGAGCTGACTCCTAGGCAACACGTCAATAGCTTACCAGGAAGTCGACAGAACAGTGGGGTTTTTTGTTACCTACTGCAGGTGAGGGAGGGGCTTCCGATAGGTGGCAGGGGCGCACAGGTTGGCCAGGCAGGGAGAGGAAAGGGGCGGAGCATAATTATGGTGGGGTTATTTTGAGTCTTTATAAAAGCGTATATTGGCTGAGTAAGGAGGTGGTGGGGGGGGGGGGGGGGGGGGGGGGTCCTGATGTTCTGTGACATGAATATTCAAAGCAGCCATTCACCGAGGCAACTATTGTGCTGCATGTCAAATGACGCATGCCGCGAGTTTGATGAGTAGAAATGGGGTAGATTTCTCCTGAGCCCCTACTACATCGACAACGTAAAAGACCAATTGTGACTTTTATTAATTGTTTGTTGTGTGTGTTTGTGTATGTGCGTGCGTACGTGCGTGCATGCGTGCGTGTATATATAATTGAGGTCGCCTCGGATATTGCAACCAAGCCTAATTTATCGACCAGGCCACACCCTCTTCACGCTTCAGTGAATGTTTTTTTGGGAAAATGGGTCGTCTCTATGGTTCCCTCTTAACAATCCTTGCCTGCTGTTGACAACGTTTGTGAGGCTGGATGTTACACCATGTGTACCACGAAGGAATAGAAAAACATAATGTATCATTGACGTGTTTTGCTACACAAATGTTATTCACGTTCCTGTCGCTGCGGTATAGGATGTTCACGTTCTGGGGAGGGGGGAAGATAGACATGTCTTTTGCCGTATGCTGCTTTCACTCTTTGTTAATAACTATCTCATTAAACTATAATACATATTACGACCGAGCACACACCGACACACACACACACCGACACACACACACACACACACACACACACACACACACACACACACACACACACACACACACACACACGCCACAAACGCGTGCGCTGATCTAGTCTAATGTATATGCCGGAGATGTGCACCTGGGTTTCAATTTCTCGTTTCATTTTTCCTTTCTCAGATAATGAACCTCCCCATTATTGAAACAATGCAAGGCCAGTAAATCACATGCTGTTCATGTATAGCAAGCACGTAATGCCAGGGAAGTTAGCTATTCTCTGTCCCTCTTATCATAAGAATAAATGCAGAACATAAAATCAAACACTAAGGTACCGGAAGGTTCCAGAATTAAAGGGAGGTTGCTCAATTATCTGGATCTTTCTCAAAAAGGGGAGGTAATTTATTCCATAAAAGCAATGTTTGCAGGAATTGAATTTATGGTGACAGTCTGAGTGGGGAGCAAATGTCTACAATGCTTATAAGATCATAAAGTATTTTAAATGTCCTAAAGTTTTCAATGAACACATTTGCAAGAGAGGTAACTCGTTTCCGCAAACAAAAATGATTTACAGTTTTTCTGTCATATTTGTCTTTTATTCGTGGGTCTTTGATAATTATGTTTATCCCATGACCTGCCTCTTTGTCTCTGTTAGCTGAGGAGGTGATTATTCTGAATTATCCATCGCAACCATATGAATTATCCATCACAACCGAGTCTCGATATCAACTGTCATTGGTCATTGTCTTTGATTTCAGAGTACAATTGAATAATTTATAAAGGTCATCTGCCTATTCAGAGTTTACAGATGGACTACTTTTTTCCACATACGACTGAAATATTTTATGGTGTCAAAGTCAATATCACGTATATGTACAGGCCTACATGTGTCAATATTGAGAAAATAAAGAATACTTCATACGATACGCACATTCTGCATGGATTTAAAGAGCGGAGTCGAGATATTTCGCTGGCTGAAGCGACTGCATGGTCAAAGGCATGTTCAACGAGTATCGCGAGTGGGATCAAGGGACGATACTCCCTAATTTTTACACAGACAGCCATCTACACAGAACCGTGAGAGAGAGAGAGAGAGAGAGAGAGAGAGAGAGAGAGAGAGAGAGAGAGAGAGAGAGACAGAACGAGAGAACTGGAGAGAGAGAGAGAGAGAGAGAGAGAGAGAGAGAGAGAGAGAGAGAGAGAGAGAGAGAGAGAGAGAGAGAGAGAGAGAGAGAGAGAGAGAGCAATCAAAACACAACCCAGTGAGTCACCTGGTAGTTCGAAAACTCAATCTGAAACTGACAGTCGATTGTCGAAGGCATGCCTGCGGTGCATAACTCTGGAAAAGTTGTCGTAGCTGGGAACCCGTTGAGATCCATTCCAACGCCAAAAAAATAATCAGAAGAGTCACCATGAAGTCAAATCAAACGTTAGGTTTTCTCATTTGGTTATTTGCTTTGGCTTTAAGTATTGCTTCGATTGGGGGCGGGGACGTAGCTCAGTTGGTAGCGCGCTGGCTTTGTAGCCAGTTGGTCGCTATTAGCGTGGGTTCGATCCCCACGTTCGGCGAGAGATTTATTTCTCGGAGTCAACTTTGTGCAGACTCTCTTCGGTGTCCGAACACCTCCGTGTGCACACATGCGCACGAAAAAGATCCCACGTTCACAGCGAAAGTCTCAGGGAATGGAAAACAGTACGACACGCATGCATCATACTCTCGTCTCTGATTATCATGATCGTATTTCGATAATAATAATAATAATAATAACGATTACTTATATAGCGCGTAAACCTCGTGGTGACGAGCCCAGAGCGCTTTACACTTACACAATCATAATACAAACAAGGAAAGAGAACTAAATCCGAATAAATTCAAACATGGTCACACACACCCACACACGCACGCACACACACACGCACACACACACACACACACACGCGCGCGCGCACACACACACACACACACACACAATCTTTGTTTCGTCATTGTCAATGTTCAGGTAACCCGCAATGTCATTCCATGTACGCATACGTTATTCTAGTACAACACACACAGGCACATACACATCCTCATGAACGCCACACTTTAGTAGATAATACACGTGGCAGCGCCGATGACTCACCGATCATGGGATCTCCTTCAGAGGTCTAACTTAAACATGTGTGTTTTGAGGGCTGTTCTAAAGGCAGATGGTGACTGGGAATCCCTAATGCTCCGGGGGATTTTCTCCCAGACAAGAGGTCCCTGGTACTTGAAGGATCTCTCAAATCCATAGTTAGTTGATTTTCTGTTTCTTTTTGGTTTACTAAGTACATTGGTATCTGTTGCAGAGCGAAGAGAGGAGAGGTTTGAATATTTTGATAACATCTCAGAGAGATAAGCAGGTCCTGTACCATGAAAGAAAGAGAAACAAATGCATGCAATTTTGTATTGAATACGACTTCTTACAGGCAGCCAGTGAAGGGATCTCAAAACAGGTGTGATGTGGTGTCTTTTAGGGGTCTTTGTGATTAATCTAGCGGAGTTGTTCTGTACTTTCTGCAGTTTTTCAATGAGATAGTCAAATGAACCAGAAAGAAGGGCATTTCCGTAATCTAGCCTTGAAAGAACGAGAGAGCAAATGAGGGTTTTTGTAGCATCGGAAGAAAGGCAGTGGCGGATGGAGCTAATTTTTCTCAGTTCATAGTAGGCATTTCTACAGACAGTGGAGACTTGTTGTTTGAAGCAGAGAGTTTCGTCGAAGATGACACCGAGGTTTCGTACTTGAGAAGCCAACTGAATATCAGTTCCAGCTATAGAGATTTGGGCAGGAAGGGATACTTTGACGAGACAAACCCAATGCTGGTGTGTCGAAGAAGACAGCCACAGCGGGCTTGTTCGAATCAAAGTATCACATCATATCTTCAACGTATTACCCACGTTCGGCGAGAGATTTATTTCTCGGAGTCAACTTTGTGCAGACTCTCTTCGGTGTCCGAACACCTCCGTGGGCACACATGCGCACGAAAAAGATCCCACGTTCACAGCGAAAGTCTCAGGGAATGGAAAACGGTACGACACGCATGCATCATACTCTCGTCTCTGATTATCATGATCGTATTTCGATAATAATACTAATAATAACAACGATTACTTATATAGCGCGTAAACCTCGTGGTGACGAGCCCAGAGCGCTTTACACTTACACAATCATAATACAAACAAGGAAAGAGAACTAAATCCGAATAAATTCAAACATGGTCACACACACCCACACACGCACGCACACACACACGCACACACACACACACACACGCGCGCGCACACACACACCCACACACAATCTTTGTTTCGTCATTGTCAATGTTCAGGTAACCCGCAATGTCATTCCATGTACGCATACGTTATTCTAGTACAACACACACAGGCACATACACATCCTCATGAACGCCACACTTTAGTAGATAATACACGTGGCAGCGCCGATGACTCACCGATCATGGGATCTCCTTCAGAGGTCTAACTTAAACATGTGTGTTTTGAGGGCTGTTCTAAAGGCAGATGGTGACTGGGAATCCCTAATGCTCCGGGGGATTTTCTCCCAGACAAGAGGTCCCTGGTACTTGAAGGATCTCTCAAATCCATAGTTAGTTGATTTTCTGTTTCTTTTTGGTTTACTAAGTACATTGGTATCTGTTGCAGAGCGAAGAGAGGAGAGGTTTGAATATTTTGATAACATCTCAGAGAGATAAGCAGGTCCTGTACCATGAAAGAAAGAGAAACAAATGCATGCAATTTTGTATTGAATACGACTTCTTACAGGCAGCCAGTGAAGGGATCTCAAAACAGGTGTGATGTGGTGTCTTTTAGGGGTCTTTGTGATTAATCTAGCGGAGTTGTTCTGTACTTTCTGCAGTTTTTCAATGAGATAGTCAAATGAACCAGAAAGAAGGGCATTTCCGTAATCTAGCCTTGAAAGAACGAGAGAGCAAATGAGGGTTTTTGTAGCATCGGAAGAAAGGCAGTGGCGGATGGAGCTAATTTTTCTCAGTTCATAGTAGGCATTTCTACAGACAGTGGAGACTTGTTGTTTGAAGCAGAGAGTTTCGTCGAAGATGACACCGAGGTTTCGTACTTGAGAAGCCAACTGAATATCAGTTCCAGCTATAGACATTTGGGCAGGAAGGGATACTTTGACGAGACAAACCCAATGCTGGTGTGTCGAAGAAGACAGCCACAGCGGGCTTGTTCGAATCAAAGTATCACATCATATCTTCAACGTATTACCAATACCTGTCCCAATATAAACCAGTTGGTCTAAGCGGACGTTAAACCCTAATAGTCATTGCTTCGATTGATAGCTGAATCTGCTTGCAACCGTGCTGTTCAAGACTGTTCGAACTGTCGTCTGTTAGACGGGCTTGTGTGAATCCGAGTCGAGTCAACTGCGGGGTTCAGCGACAAATGAAGGAGTGGCATCAAAATGAAAAGAAGAAGACGAAAAGAAGTTGGAGATACAGTTAAGATATATGGGGAAGAGAAGAGGATGTGAGGTGTTAGATGTAGCCAACCTTAGGTGTTCAAACTCAAGACCGGGACAAAGTAGAAAGCGATGTACCGCGACCGACTCTCAGTGCCGACATACAACTTCCAAGCTTTATTGCTTAACGTCTACAACAGGCGAAGTATTGAAGCTTTGGCTCACCTAAACCCGACGACTGAATATGTAAGTGATCCACGTGTGAAAACCGAAACAGAACAGCGCGATGACAGCCAACATTTCTATCCCCGACTGACAAACACGGTAACACTGCATGCGAACTGACTTGGATCAACGATCAAACCAGCACGGCCCGAACTGAATTTGTTGCGCTGCCATTATCGTGCGCAATTCTGGTAAAAATATAAACCCGGTATGCCGAATTGAGTATAACGAAAGCCGATGTCAAATATACACAGGGATATTTTAAAATGACTTATGCGCCAAACGATGTAAACTCCAAATGTGTTTTTTATCAGAAGGTTGTGTCAATTATTAAAGATTCCCGTTTGAGTAACGTCATTATTGGCTCACGTAAGTGTAGCCTATGCGATGATAAACTTTGTCTGTCTGTGCGTGCGTATGTATGTATGTATGTGTGTATGTCTGTGGTAGAAACTTTAACATTTCCGAGTCTATGGATTACGTCAGTCTCGGTCAAAAGTGTTCGACGTGTGTGATAGAAACTATTTGAAGACGTCACATTATGACGTAAGAGGGTTAGACGTCACGCAAAGGAATTACTGAAAGTCTCGGTCATTGTTATTGTGAGCGGGCCGAGACTTCTTGGCAGATCCAGGGTCTCGCTTTCTTGCATAGTTTCACCTATGCTTACTGTGTGTGTGTGTGTGTGTGTGTGTGTGTGTGTGTGTGTGTGTGTGTGTGTGTGTGTGTGTGTGTGTGTGTGTGTGTGTGTATGTGTGACGGAGTGATTGAGTTTGTGTTACTGTTTGTCGATTTCTTACGTGAGCCTTGAAGGCTTCGCCTCTTGTGTGTGGTGATTTTAATTGTGTTCTTGACAATGAGTTAGACATAGTGAGCGGAGAAAGGCACGCTGAAAGAGCAGTGTCACAACTGAATGAAATGTTTATCGCATGTGATTTGTTTGATGTATGGAGATTATTTAACCCTGGTATTAAAGAATTCTCTTGGTCAAAGAAGAATCCGTTTATTGCTGGGAGAATTGACTATGTATTTACATGTGCAACACTTTTTGATAGAACTACGGAATGTTGTTTATTGTCTGTTCCCTTTTCCGACCACAGAGGTTGTTCTGTGCAACTCAAATTATCTGAGATTGACAGAGGCCCGAGTTACTGGAAATTCAATAATTCTCTCCTCCAGGATAAAGATTTCATTGATGGTATGAATAGAATGATTGAAAATCACGCATATGATTTTATAAACGATACTGATTATCAAACCGTATGGGAGCTGTTAAAATGTGAAATAAGAGATTATGCAATGCAGTACGCTCAGAAGAAAAGCGTTGAAAGAAGAAACGGTATTGTTTTGTTGTATGCTGAATTAAATGATTTGGATGCAAGGTTAGCGAATGACCCAGATAACTGTGGAATGCAATGCGAGCGTGAGAACCTTAAGTTAAAAATAGAATTAGTTGAGCAGTGTAAAGCTCGCGCAGCCCAAGTACGCGCCCGTGCGAAGTGGGTAGAACAGGGAGAAAAGAACACAAAGTATTTTCTCAACCTTGAAAAAGCCAGAGCAAATGCGAAGATAATGGACAGTATACAGTGTGAATCTGGGGAAGTGATAACTGACCAGCGTGAAATCTTGAACGCGCAAAAGAATTACTATGCTGATTTGTACAGAAAAAAAGTAAACGTTGAAAACATGGACGAGAAGGTGGATCAGTTTTTATCTGATGTGACAACATTACAGATTTCAGATTTTCAGAGAAATGAGTGTGAAGGGTTAATAACTGAAAACGAAGCTCTCGCTGCACTTAAACAAATGAAATCTGGGTCGGCCCCTGGGGTTGATGGTATTACTGTAGAATTTTTGAAAGTGTTTTGGACCCGCATCAGAACATTGTTAATTGCGTCTTTTAATGCAAGTTTTGACGATGGAAAATTGTCTTCCACGCAGCGCAAAGCTGTCATTACCCTTATACACAAGGGAAAGGAGTTGCCTAAAAATGAATTAAAGAACTGGAGACCCATCTCCCTTACAAACAGCGATTATAAACTGATAGCCAAGTGTTTGGCAAAAAGGTTAGAAAGCGTTATTGGTGATATTGTTCAGAAAGATCAAGTCGGTTATATTAAAGGCAGAAAAGTATCTACAATATTAAGGTTAATTGATGATGTAATCGAACAATCACACGAGTTAAATCAACCTGGCCTGTTGGTCGCAATTGACTGTGTTCAAGCGTACAATAGTATTTCAAAAGAGTTTATTATTAAAGCCTTTCAAAAATTCGGGTTTGGGCCAGAATTTGTTCAATGGGTGACTGTGTTAATGAACGACACGGTTAGCTCAGTGCAGTATTGTGGATGGTTGTCTGATTTTTTTTATGTGAAAGCCGGGATTCGTCAAGGGTGCCCGTTTTCATGTTTGGCCTTTGTACTGGCCATTGAATTGTTGGCATCAAAAATAAGACAGTGTAGACGTATTAAAGGAATTTCGTTATGGAATAATGTTGATATTGCAACCGTTATTAAAATTGCTCTGTATGCAGACGATATCACCCTTTTTTTAAAGGATGAGATTGATATGTATTATGCACTTGATATAATGAATGACTTTTCGAGCTTTTCAGGCTTAAGGATACATAAGAGAAAGTCTGAGGCGATGTGGTTGGGTAGTAGGAAACATTGTGACGAAACATTTTATAATTTTGGTTGGAAGAAGAAGTTGAAGATTTTGGGTGTATATTTTTGTAATGATAAGAGTGCTTCTTTGGTAGAAGATAACTGGACTGGAAGAATAAGGAATATTAAGCGATTGATTTGTGCATGGGAGAAGCGAAATTTGAGCATTGTAGGGAAAATATGTATTGTGAAAACGTTTTTAATTTCACAATTTGTGTATATTATGCAAGCGTTTGTATTACCTGATTGTGTTTTGAATGAAGTCAATACCTTATTGTTTAGATTTTTGTGGCGAAAAAGAGATTGTAATCGGAAGGCCTTTGAAAAGGTGAAAAGAAGCGTTTTATGTTTTGAAATTGAAAAAGGTGGTTTAAAAATGATCGATATTAGGCAAATGCAAATTTCTTTTTTATTACAATGGGTTTCACAACTAACTACATCAAATGAAAATGATAATTGGAGTTTTACTCCAAAGATGATGTATTTGCGTTTTGGAAAGCATTTTGAATGTTTCTTATCGAATGTAAACAGTGCAAGATTTAAAGGGTTAGACCTAGTGAAATCACACTTTTGGAAAGCAGTATTAAAATATTGGCTGGATAATAACCACTACGATCGTGGGACAATCGGGCCGGTTTTATTATGGAATAATGCATGCATAACGTATAGTGGCAAAGTTTTATTTTTTGAAAGTTGGATACAACGAGGTGTATTGGTATTAACTGACATTGTACGTTCGGGAGACATATTATCATATCAAGATATATGTGATTTGATTGGATATTCGCCAAACCGAATTCTTCAATATAATGTTGTAAAAGCTGCTGTGTCATTATTTATGAGGAAAAATGTACATATGACTGATGATGTTTGTATTACCTTACCACTGTTTAACGGCAAAAATGTGTTAAGTGCCAGAGAATATAGGAAAGAGATTATCAATATGAAAACAGATGTACCATGTTCCGGAGGATTTTGGAAGAGAAAGTTTAATGTAGAAATTGATGAACGATCTTGGATAGTTGCCTATCAGTCAACACAAGAGACTAGATTAAGAGTTTTACACTGGAAAATTATGCACAACATTTATCCGACCAACATTCTCCTGTGTAAAATGAAAGTAACGGAAACTAATAAATGTAATTACTGTTGTGATGTAACTGATTTCATTGAACACTTCTTTTTTGAATGCCCGGTTGTATACAAATTCTGGAAGTTTATTGAAAAATTTATATTTCGTACTTTAGAAATTAAGGTTGTTTTGAAAGTTAGTGATGTTTTATTTGGTATGCATTTTGTAATGGTGAAAAAGGCAACTATGTATAAATTGAACCACATTATCTTAATCGGAAAGATGTGCGTTAGTATATATAAAAAAACAAATTCGTTTTTACCGTTGGAAAGTATTTTTGATAGGCAGTTACAGATAAGAAGCATTTTTGTGTGAGTGTTCGAAGAACAAAACGTTAAAGAAAAGTTAGCTTGTTGTACTCGATAAGTTGTATTTAATTCATTGTATGAGATATTGTTAATTGTTGTATTTAACTCATTGTATGAGATATTGTTAATTGTTGCTATTTATTTGAATAAAATTGTTTGAAAAAAAAAAAAAAAGACTTTCAAAATGTAAAAGCAGATAGCAGACCTTTTTATAAGCAATATGAATGACTGAATGTCCACATACAAGTCGAATGACGCCGTTCATTATGCTGACAAATGGGAACTAGCTTTGCGCATGAATTCATTGACATGAATTTCGACTGCGGAGGCTTTTGGCAAGCTGAAAACAGGCACGGGCAGGTTTTAGTGGAAAAAGTAAGTGTTTTTAATGAAAACGTCGGAGTAATGGGATAAATAGCTTACACACCTCGTCCTGAATATCTTGCATATTTTCCCGAGGGTCGATTTTCAGGTATTACCGAGCCTTTAATCAGAACTCGGAGTGTGTAACATATTATATATCCCCGGGCGAAGCCGTGCCCTGACTGCTAATATGTATACATTATATTCACTGCTTTTAACAACCAACCGTAACCAGGAAGTGATGAGGAAGTATGGGGGGGGGGGGGCTTTGTTCCTTGGCTATTCAAATCTCTGGTCCCAATGCTGCAATCGATATGTCGTTACCTTTGATGTCGATCACTGTCACACAAAACCAAATTTATGCCACACAGTGAAAAGCCAATGGCGTGATCACTTACACGTTTTCGATTCCGATTGTTCTTGCCTTGAAATAATAATTTGGAAACCATTGACTTACTGAACTGATGCAGTCGTATTTCAGTGTAGTCTGCTACGTATATATTCTAAATGCTGATCTAGCTGGTACGTTATCGGAATAACACTTGTGTTTTCTGTTAGCTGCTGGGAATTGTATACTAACTCATCATTTGGTAATGTGGATAATAAGCTACGGCATAATTATGAGATAAATCTTCGCAAGTCGAAACTGAAAAATTAGACACAACGGGTTCTATTTTTAAATCAGTGGCAACTGTGGCACAGGCACATGCAATCTGTCAGAACAAAACCCACTTCTGCTTTAATTGAGAAGCAGGAAATTTATGGTATTTTGGCATTGTGGAGAATATAAGCTACATTAATTCTGAGGATGAGAGTACAGTCTCGCTTAGGCAAAGGGCGGAAGAATACGCTATGTGGAAAAATTAGCGCACTCCAAGAGTGCGCTAACAGTTTTAGCGCATCGCCATTAGCCAATCAACTGGTTCACATCAGTCATGTGACACCAGTACTTACTGACAATTAATGTTATCCACGGAAGTATATGTGTTTTGGGTTAATAATTGATTTATGGGTGTGCTATTGGTGTGCTTATCGTATGCTAC
Source organism: Littorina saxatilis (assembly GCF_037325665.1). NCBI lineage: Eukaryota > Metazoa > Mollusca > Gastropoda > Littorinimorpha > Littorinidae > Littorina > Littorina saxatilis. The sequence continues at coordinate 41,865,040 of NC_090260.1, read as the reverse complement.
GTATAGAAACTAGTGGTTTTGGTTAATGATTACAGCTCATTACGTGCAAGATTCTAAACAAACATTTCCTCATCTTATAATTAAGAGTGTACGATGTAATTGATATCATATTAGTATAATCGTATACATGATACTATTGTATCGCATTTTTACTGATCACATGACAAAAACAGCTGTTGTCATTGGTCACCTAGGAACTGTATATCAATTGATATCGCGCAGGAAGTTCCCAGGTAATTTGATATCGTGCAGGAAGTAGTTCATCAATTTTAATTTTGAAGAGAAAAATCTCACCTGAAGGAAACAAATGTCTCCCTTTTTTTTAAAATCACAAATGTATAAAAGGAAAGTAATTGCATCAGAAAGATTAAGCTGTGCAATGAATAAAAACAAACGTTTCCCACCCAGCTTTAACAGAGAAGTAGTAGAAAAGAATGTTACAATCTTACCGACTGAGGTAGGTGGAACAGCCATAAAAGCTGACCTTGAAAGTACCAGTAATCAGAAAACTGTGAGATCTCTTGCAGTGTTTCAGCGCACATCACTCACAAAAAGGGAGGAAATGAGCAGCCGATTTAAACAGTTCGCACCTGCATGAACCATTGTCCACCCTTCTTAGTCGTAGCCATACAACATCAACCGAAAAACCCTCAGCATCTTTCACACAGTCACAACGCCGTCGAAGGACGCCATTTTGGATGCGTCGTCTGCACTCAGCGGGACTGAGCTTCGACAACATTATTATGCAGTCCGTCGACACCGACAAATACCTGGAAGCTTTTTTGGGCACAGAAAATGAGCCAGAGGACTTCACTGATACTGCCTGGCGCACTTCAGTTCCTGCCATCGTTCAGAATTGCCAAATCGCACAGTCAAAAAGTCTACGACTTATGACTCGAAGTAACTGGGACATTCTTCGCTGTTCTTTTCAACTCCACTGAACTTGTTAGCCTTTGTTTGTGATCTCTTTCGACCGTATATTATTATTCTTTTTTCATTTTAAATGCCTTATATTGTCTGAGAAAAAAAAGAAACAGTTACTGAAAAATAAAAGTAAGAGCAGCAAAGAGGCGAAAGCAAGAAAAGACAATCCAACATTTCCAACATTAGATACATGGCGGTAGCCTCCCTTGCGTTTGTCCAACTTCTTGAGACTCGGTTAATTATGGGGGCCAGGAGGCCCCCATTCATACGGATAGTTTCGAGGTTGACCATGGGCAGCGCCATTTTGTTGTGAAATACGTCATCAGTTTGTGTACACAGGAAGTTGTGACATCCGTCACCCTATGGGAGGTGTGAAGGCAACATTGCTCATCAGTAGAAAGTTGTGAAATCCGTCACCCTATGGGAGGGGTGAAGGCAAAATTGGTTATAACTGAGTTTGTGTAACACAGGAAGTTGTGAAATACGTCACCCTATGGGAGGGTTGACGGCAAAATTGTTCAACAAAAACATCATAGGTCGAACTGTGCAGGGTCAACCGCAAAAAAAAAAACTCTAACCATTCATTCTATTCTGCATTTGACCGACATTTTTATTTCTTATTTTCAGCACAGGTGTAGGAAAAATCATGAACCAAAATGTTATTTATTTTCTAATTTAACATTTGTTTTACAAATGTGACCATGGTCTTTCAAACATACAGTGACATTAAACATTGTTATGTTAAAAAAAAAGAAAAAAGAAAAAAAGCTTTTGTGCACAAATCAGAAAATACATTGTACATTTTACCTACAGGCCAAACAGTGTCTGTGGCGGCAAAGGACCCAGCAAGTTGCACTGATCTATATTTTTAGATCAGTGGCAAGTTGTCAAGAACAGGCGCTTGCATTTGGATGTGTCCACTGATAGTAGGTTTGGTTGTGATCAATCAGAATGATGTGGGAATAAAAATGTATGACAGTTTGGTATGATGACATGTAATTCACATATGCTGAAATGTAATATTATACATGATATAATATTATTATGGCTGTTGCCATGACCATGAACCCCAAGAAAGGTTTAATGTTATGTAAAATCAAAATACCAAAATCAAGCACCTATTAATCTGGTCTACGGCGCGGGAAGATTGAGGCCTTCGTAAACGTTCAACGTTGGCCAATAATGATTTTAACAATGTTGTGTCGTTTTGTATTATGTTTTATTTTGTTGATCAATTGATCAATATGTCTTCCCAACATATTACAAATCAAACAGAAATAAAGTCTTAGAGAACTACAATAATTATTGTTGCCGTCAAAACCTTGCAAGGCCTCAACCGTTCTCACGAGATCAGTTACATTTTTTTTTCTCTCTGTGTATGTATGTCTTTGTCTGTGTCTCCCCCTGAGTCTCTCCGCTTCTGTCTTTCTATGTCTGTCTCTGTCTATGTGTGTGTGCGTGTCTCTCTCTCTCTCACTCTCGCTTTCTCTCTCTCTCGTCTGACTCTTGGCACACAGGTCAAAGCAGAGATTAACTTGAGTGCACGTGTACCTAGCAGGAGGGGGGTGATTTCTTGAATTAGCTGAGGGCGGTGGTGAACATGGGTCTCAAAGCAGAGGTTGGGCTATTTTTAGACCGTCAACACAGACAGTCAGTACAGCGTCGTCAATCCCCGCGTGAAGGAAATCGCTCACCTTCCAGTCCAAAACGTAGTGATATTATTGACACGCCAGATTAGCGCGGTAGCGTATTGTGCTAAGCAGGAGAGCGCGCTTTTCTGTATTCTTGTTAACTTCGCAATTTCCGGAAAACATCCACTTTCACTTTGAGACTGTTCTGTTTACATTCGACACTATCAAAACCACTTTGCATTGCAATACTGAAATAATTTTTTCTGTGTTCGAAAGCTACAGCCAATCGTTATTATATCCCCTTAGGTACAGTTTTATAACATTATTGGCACATGTAAACAATAGGAATTAATTAATGAACGCTACGAAAAGGGCAGCCTTTAACCTCCCTGTTGTCACTCAGCATTTTTTTAAAAATTCTCATCCACACTTTCAGCACTCCCCCCACCCGCCCTCCCCATCTCAGATGTAATTTGTAAATGACGTTTTCAGCCTTCAATCCACTATTAAACATAGTAAGTCAAGCTTTTCAAACCTTATTAATAATTGCTTTGATGTTTTGCTGATGTTCAGTTTATTATTTAATGAAGATCTCATGGTTCAAAAATTCATATTGTTTTTTCAAAAACGTGCGTGTGTTCCATTTCAAACTAACCTCACTGATGTGAACTCCATTATTACTGTCACATCTGTTTTACAAATTACACCCATAATCCAAACCAACGCGCGAACATACACACACACACCACAACTACACACATATGTACTCGTTACCATTAGCCAACGCTCGTCACAACACTGATAGACTACGAAGCAATATCTTCGATCATCTCTGCGCTGAGTCGGTCACACTTTTGCTCACCCCTGCCAACAATCTCAAACGTATCCTTTTTTTCAATCACTACAACATTATCATACAGCTTTTTATGTCTCACTAAATTATAAATCAGATGTATGTGGTTGTTTGTTGCCTTGAATGCCCCAAGGGGCACAAATGAGTGTTTCTTCCATACTAATTAGCCTCATTTGCCAAAACCATATAGGAGTTATCCGTCCTTATAGAGTTAAAAAAAATTGTTATATCAATCCCATGCTAATTTCAAATACAGCGTTTTGCTATTCACTTCAATATAATAGTAAATAATAATCAAGAAATAACGAAGTCTTTAAACCACAATTTTCCAGATATTTACCCTTTTCATTTTGTTTCAATTCACACTACAAAACATACACTTCGCCTTTTACTATTCAGTCTCAAGTCTAAATAATAATAGTATAAATCATAACTAATTTTCTTCACACCATATCATAGACATAATGTTGCCTCACATGTTCTTTGTACAATCGTTGGTTTTCACAATAAATATTGCATTACTGTAATTGTCTTCTTTGGGGGCCCGGGTAGCTCAGGTGGTAGAGCACTGGACTTGTGATCGAAAGGTCGCTGGTTCGAATCCGGGCCGGGACGGACACGGGTCAACTTTATGTGCAGACCCAGAGACGGTATCCATTTCCCACCCCCGTGTCACCACAATGGCACGTTAAAGATCTTGGTCAAAAGTGCAGATGGCTGATACCACCTAAACACGCATACATCAAAACCCGTGATAAACCAATTTATGTCCAATATAGGCAATTATTAAGACCTGACGGACAATAAGCTCCTTAAAATTTACTTTTGTCTTTTTTTTTTTTTAACAATGTCTTTCCAAAAACAAAACTCAAAGACCACAAAAGCTATTGCAACCTACTCCTATCTCTCGTCTCTCTTCCTGGGTACAATGGTACCTAAGACTTACATTCAAATGCTTACATTTCCGTGCTACCCACATTGTCAAAATACCAATAATTATTCAAAACAAATGTTAACTACTACCTAACTTCATTTCAGACCAACACCCATTATTATACACACATTTTCACATTTAAACCATTAGTCGGCCCCCTGTCGATATTTATCGACTAAGTTCCTTGTGGTTCCTACTGTTACAAAATCGAAAGCGATAAAATCGTTATCGTTAGATTTGACTGTGATATCAACATTGATCAGTCTGAATGTCTCGAAATGCTGAATCATATCAGATCTCGGCTCATGCCTCGATCTGATATGATTTCAGCTTTCTCAACATTCAGACTGATCAATGTTGATATCACAGTCAAAACTAACGATAACTAATAATCCTGCATTGTATCTGTTGACGCCCGTTTTAACCGCTTGCTTCCCTTTATACAGTAAACCGGTGTAACACGAAAATTTTACTCCACGAAAAATTTACTCCGGAGTAAATATTTCGTACGAAATTCTTACTCCGAGTACACCTTTCGTACGAGAAAAGAACTCCCCAAGACACGAAAAAATTACTCCCTCCACGAAATTTGTACTCCCCATTTTGTTTACTTCCAATAAAAATCTCGTACGAAAAAATGGGATGCGGGTAAGGGATAATGCCAATAAGTGATCTCGCGCACACGAATGTCGCGCTACCCTCCTTCCACCCCTTCCACCACCAAGACTAACAGGGGACAAGGGAGTAACAATTTCGTACACCTGGCATGGGAAGTTAAATTGCTCGTGTTGGGGTGAAGTAATTTATTCGTTATTTATTCGTCAGGGGAGTAACATTTTTGAACGAAATGTTTACTCGGAACTCACCTGTCTTGGGGAGTAATTTACTCGTGCAATGGGGGAGTGCTTTTTTCGTAAAGGGAGTAACTTTTTCGTACGAAATGTTTACTCCGAAGTAAAAATCTCGTGGGAGTAATTTTCTCGTGTTACACCGGCAACAGAACTCGTCCCGAGCGAAATTCTTCAAAATCGACAGAGAGTGAGAGAGTGAGAGAGAGAGAGAGAGGACGGGGGAGAGAGAGAGAGAGAGAGAGAGAGAGAGAGAGAGAGAGAGAGAGAGAGAGAGAGAGAATATTGGGGTACAGGTTTTAGATTGTATAGGTTCAAAGGCAATATGACGCGTTGAATAATGAAGACGCTTATGACTTAAAAAAAAGAAACGCACACACACACACACACACACACACACGCACACACACGCACACACACACACACACACACACACACACACACACACGTTCATACACCCTCATCTCGATTCCCGGTCAATGTTAAAACATTTAGTCATAACTTGACTAAATGTATCAACAACAAAATAACATAGGAATCCTGCGACATGCATCAACAGCAATATTCTTTTCAAATTGAATTGTTAAACGTGGGTTTTTTTTTTTTTTTTTTTTTTTTTTTTTTTTAATAAAAGGCACGGTTGGATCCACTTTTACAGAAGGTATAACTTCTAGATTCACTGGCGTGTTGTGCTTGTTGCTAGGGCACATGAGTTGGGACGTGAATAAAAAACCGTTTCAGCCTCAACGAGCAGGATATCTATCAAAAGGCTTTGAAAAGAAAAGATTGACGATTGGGCGCTTTCTATGCCACTAGTTCGATCGGTGACGGGAAACGTCAAGCGTCTATTCATTCGCCATAGCGCAGCATTTCACGCTCACCCCTCTGAGACCTGTACCGATCGATAAATCTATTCACTAACTAGGAGATTATGCAACAGCAACATTAAGCCTCAATGTGTCCATGGTTACTGTCGTCCTTTGATGCAGCACAAACAACAACTACACCATCAGCACCAGGGGACACGCTAAACAGCAACAACACTCACCATATTAACAGGTAGACCTATAGCCTAAACCTACACGCCGTATCCAAACTGAAACAATTTCAGAAACACGTAACTAAGGCAACCAACATCGCTGCAACATCAATAGCGTGAGTCATTGAGACCTACCTAGAACGGAAACAACAGAAACGTTATTTATGTAGAAGTGCAATGTCACAGCACTGCATACCCCCAGCGAAGGACAAATCGCATCTCTCTCTCTCTCTCTCTCTCTCTCTCTTCTCTCTCTCTCTCTCTCTCTCGCTTTCTCTCTCTCTCTCCCTTTCTCTCTCTCTCTCTTTATCATCACGTGCTGAAGTTTTCTGACCTACTGTTATTGGTAAACTTTTTAACTTTTTAATTTTTAATTTTTCAATTTTATCATTGTGTGTCTGTGCGTCCCAAGGACAGATTGTAAGAAAAGGCGTAGCCTTAAATCTTAATCCTTGTTAAATAAAGTTCAATTCAATTCAATTCTCTCTCTCTCTCTCTCTCTCCTTGTCATTGTCCCTCTATCTCTCTCTATCTCTCCCTCTCTTTGTCATTGTCTCTCTCTCTCTCTCTCTCTCCTTGTCATTGTCTCTCTATCTCTCTCTATCTCTCTCTCTTTGTCATTCTCTCTCTCTCTCTCCTTGTCATTGTCTCTCTCTCTCTCTCTCTCCTTGTCATTGTCTCTCTATCTCTCTCTATCTCTCTCTCTTTGTCATTGTCTCTCTCTCTCTCTCTCTCTCTCCTTGTCATTGTCTCTCTCTCTCTCTCTCCTTGTCATTGTCTCTCTATCTCTCTCTATCTCTCTCTCTCTTTGTCATTGTCTCTCTCTCTCTCTCTATCTCTCTCTCTCTCTCTCTTTGTCGTTGTCTCTCTCTCTCTCTCCTTCATTGTGGTCTTTCTAACTTTCTCCGAATTTGTTTTAATGTAAATTTGACAAAACAAATTATTGCAACACATTTCGCACCCATATCAAAGCCTTAATTCCCGTGTAATTTCATTAAAACTTTGTATGCCAGTTAAGGCCGTTCACTTACTGTCAGGATCACTTTTTGGATTAAAGATTTCTTTTACAGGGATCACGTGACCGCCGCTTAAGTAAGGGTACCCTCAAAATCGACTAGACAAAAACGGAAGGGCCTAATCAAAAATCGGAAAACAAATCACAATACACAAAACATTGCAACTTTGGCATACGAAAAGAAAGTCAAATCAATTATCTACCCTGAACAGGTTGATTTGTTTAGCTAGCTTGCGTATTTCGTGTGCTATGCTATGCCGGTGCCGATCGCAAGACCGGCCAAAAACGGGACTTTTTGCGTCATTTTTTAGGGGTGTCACAACAAAAACCGCTGCACTTTAGCAATGACTTGGTGGATTGCTTTGAAACTTTGAAAATAATTCATCAACCTACTGAAGATACTTCGAGCGGACCGTTGGAGATATTTGTTTAGATGTTATGCAAAGTTTCGGAAAAAGTTGTTAAACTCGTCATAGGATTGTTCACTTGTCAAAAAAATTCCTGACTTCGCATGTCTTTAGACAAATGATTGATAGACACACTGCGAAAGTTTTATGTGCGTATAGGCACTGACGTAAATTTGCTAGGCTTGTAAACACGCTTGATATTCAAAGGGTGATTCTGGTGCCACAGCGATGCACAGCCAAGCGTGACCGCAGCATGCTTTGAGAGAATTAAAGCGAAACAGCGTGAACGTTCAATTTGTTTCTCATGTGTTACCATGACTAGCAAATGTACGCCTGGGGTTACACGCACATGACGTTTCG
>NC_090260.1:41848042-41856829 GCF_037325665.1 Littorina saxatilis | reverse complement strand
GGACGTCCCCAGGAGTGTCTCTCTTGTTCTGTTCCTGCAGTTTTGCCGATTGGAACATTTCCGAAAAGCTCCCGATGGAAGTTGAAGAACCCTCAGTCGAGCGGACTCGAACCCGGAGCATGTTATTATTATCTCCTCTCGCGTCTGCAGCAGCTGCATTATACACTATTTCAGGCTAATGGACATGGATATCACCCTCCAAGGGGGTTTCACTCACTTCCTTGAAAGCTGCTCGGACATCTTCCGCCCGAAAGTCTGTGAAGGCCTCTTAAGCAGTTAGGACAGCAGTTTGGACAGTGACCTAGTCACCAGGCGTGCCGGGGAGCAAGTCATGGGAGGGAAAAGCCCTATGGTGGTCTGCGTGCTGCTGCCCGTGATGGCAGGGACGTCCGCAATAGAGTCTTTTCTGTCCTGATTCAGCAGTTCAAAAACGGTCTCGAAGGATGTGGAAGGGTTCTCAGGCGACGAACCTATGGAGGTTGGAGTGACGACAACATCGGGTGAGGTTTGTGGATGACTTACATCCATGTTCTCATTCTTCCAGGTCGCATCTTCATCCAAGTAGGCAACAATTTCTGAGAAGGTAATATCGCCACCCAGAAGCTCGGAGGAGATTTTATTCGCTTCCTCGAAAGCTGCTGGGTCTTCGTCTGTCTGTGAAGCCTTCTTTCAGCGACGCCACGCTAGTCTGGGTGTGCTCGCCCAGCTTGCCAGCATAGACGCTGAGCCAGATCTTGCGGTGCTTGATGGAGGCGGGTCCCCACATCTCGCTGGGCGTGGTGGCGGCGCGCAGCCTCTGCAGCAAAGTTCCGGAGCGGCGCAGCAGGCTGTAGATCGCGGCCAGCGGTATGGGCAGCAGCGTCAGGCAGGACAGTCCCAGCCCCAGTAGGTGGCCCCTGTGGTCCACACGTTCCGGCTGCTCCATCCCAATGAACTCCAGCACGCAGGTGAAGACCAAACAGGCGGGGCTCAAGACCAGCCAGCAGGCGCTTAGGTAGTATTTGCCCCAAGCCCAGGGCACGCAGCGCAGCACGTCGACTCCTATCATCACCTGCACGTCCACAAGGAAGTGACGCAGTCCGTACACCCACGACACTGCCGTCACTGTCAACAGCGACATAATGAAAATGTTGAAAGAGAACAGGTGGTAGTTCAAGATGTTGACAAAGATCAGCCCCGCGTCGGTCACCATGGGCAGGCAGACCAAGAAGTACACCATGCACATCAGCACGCGCGTGGGCTTGGGATGGATGCGGGTGAAGGGGAACAGGTCGTAGAGCGCGCCGAGGAAAACCTGCAAGGTGCCGATAGAGGTGGACAAGGCCAAGCAGAAGATCATCAGGTAGTAGATGCACGACAAGAACTGGCCATATTTCTGCCGCGTGAGGGCGGCAGGATAGATGACGAAGACCAGCGTGGTGCCGCCTGCATGCAGCTGATCTAATTCGATGTCCATCAGCTGGGACACGTAACCAAGCGACGTGAAGACGACAAAGCCACTCATGAAGCTGACGGAGGCGTTGGCTATGGCCAAGATGACGGCGTGCAGCACGGGGTCTGAGTTGAAGACGTTGTAGCTGGCCAGGCCGACTAGCATTGATTCAGAGATGGAAAGCGTGTAGAATACCTGCCCCAAAGCCATCTCCCACACCGTGACCTCTAACAGCTTGGACAGGTCCGGGGTCAGGTAGCACGTGATGCCTTCCATGGCGCCGTCCAGAGTGAAGCCGAAAACAAAAAGAATGAGGAGAACCACTGTACAGTAGATCATTGTCAAGCATTCCATCTTGATCAAACTCTTTAACCCTGTGATCACAGACAAACACATCATGGACCAGATAAAGAAGAGGCATCCGACCAGCTCCATGTTGAGCTCGCCCAGGTGGGTCAGACCCACGCCCTCCTTGTCCACGCCCAGGACTTCGTTAAGCAAGTAATCCTGGGCCGGGAGGACGCGATCGATGCCGTTCTCCGTGGCCAGGCTGACGTTCCATAGGGCGGTGATGCGTTTTGGGATGACGCTGCTATTGTAGCACGCTCCGTCCTTCTCCGCCGCCCAGCCTGACGCGTTGCAGGCCGACACGTTGGAAGGGATCAGGTAGTCCCAGCAGAAGTCCGTAGCCCACTTCCTATCACACTCGGCCCACGGTAGTTTGCTCGTGAATGACTTGAAGAAGTAGAGCAGGGACCAGGACGTAATGACGCTATAGTAAGTATTGACTAACATTGAGATCACAAGCGTGGAGAAACCCACACCCTCGAAGAGCGGGCAGAACTCGTAACATCTTGCAGGCGACCTGCTTGTAAACTGTCCCAGCACGAGCTCCATGGAGCACAGCGGTATGCCCACCAGCACCATCATCAGAAGGTAAATAAGCAGGAAGGCCCCACCCCCGTTTGAGTGCACGAGAAAAGGGAAGCGCCACAAATTGCCAAGACCTACGGTGCTGGAGATTAGGGTCACCAAGTAGTACAGGTTGTTTCCCCATCGTCCTCGTTTGTGCGTGTCTGGTGCTATAGATCTATTTAAACAGGGAACGACAAGACGTCTCAACATTTTGAACTGTCCCGCCGTGCACTCTATGGTGTTGTAGATCTATTCCAGTACCAGAAGTCTTCGACAACGTTCAGTGAACCAGAGTGAACGCAATGTTCCTGCGTTATTGGTTCTTTGTTTTAAACGTCCCTTAAACATAGTTGCTTGGCTGTGCGGGACCGATCCAAGTTAGATTCCTTTCTCAGTGTACAATGGTGGTCTCCGTGCTGGAAAATATTTACATCTGGGCCTATCACAGTAAAATGAAGAATGTATGTAGTAAGCTCACGTTTTTTCACTCCTGTTACTTTTAATCTGGTTGACAAATCTGTTCAAATTATATCAAACAAGTTACTGATATGCCTATCACATTCACTTGATTGTCGAATCTATAATAGAGGACACGCAGGTGTGTCTCTGCACAACGAAAGAAGAAGGGATTCTTCTAAGAACAAAACCTGTGTTTTACTGTGACCAAACGTTGCGTCATCTTCCAGCGAAAAGCAAGTCAGACAGATATGACGTCATATTTCCTTGATTCATTTTCTTTTCTGTCTGTGTCTCTTCTTGCGGTAAAGATGGCGATCCACACTCAGTCAGGGCTGGCCGAGACTCTTTTTCTCGTATGAGCTCTGACGCGATGACGTCACACAGTCGTGTGCAGAGTTGTCCAGCCTTGCCTCAGGCATTCCGGCGGAACACGCGAGAAGGCAACACGCGAAATCTGCACTCCGAATCTCCTGCATTTATCGACATGGTCTCTAGTTGTAGTGTTAAAAATTGCCATAACAGACAAGATAGAGATAGGGACAGAAGATTATTTTCTGTTCCATTTGTTGTCAACGGAAAGGGCAAAGAGACAAGGGATTTGACTGCACGACGCCGGCGAGAATGGTTGGCACAGCTTCAGCTGAAGAATGTCAACTTTGAATCAACAGCTAGGAGATACGTGTGCTCTGATCATTTTGTCAATGGTAAGTACTCATGCTTTTGTACACCTGCCTTGGTTAGTCTGTGTTTTATGCAAGCTGTGTTGTGATGGTAGTGTGCGGACAGTCGGTCAGTCGGTCAGTCCTGCACTGAGTGCAGTCTATGACTGAGCGAGTCAGTCTTACACTTACTCTCTATAACAACTTATCATCATAATCATGGTTGCCCAATGTGAAATACTTGGATTTGATCATCAGAATTTATTTGAACAATAAATGGTCATTGTTGATACAACTTCATAGTTCCGTTTTAAAGGGTAGATCTGTGTCTAGATTTACTCAATCATTTATTTTGGGTGACTTATTTTTAAAATAACTCCCAATCCATATTTTACAATACATTTGCCTTTGATTTTTTTTGCAGGGCAACCATCAACCCTGTGGGAAGTAAACAGTCCGAGCTGGACGCCTACTTTGAAACTTGGGTATGGTGCAGGGACACAGCCTGACAGCCAACAAGGACAGTACCAGAGACTCAAGGAGAGGAAGAAGCTTGTGGGGAGTGAGTCAACTCCTTCTCACCCGAATTTAGCAGAGGATGCTGGTGATGTCGACGGGGAAGGTACTTCGGATACAGCAGAACTGGCTGCTCCTCTTCCCGAGAGAGGTCACTGTGGTGGTACTTACTGCCAGACTGAAACCTATGACAATTTTGCCTGGATTTCTAAAGATGAAGAAAAGCAGCTTCGGGATGAACTAAACAGGCTGGTGCTAGAAAATCGGGAACTTAAAGACGAACTTGCCAAGAAAAAAATGACACTTGATTCTTTGAGGGACAATGACGACACTGTACGATATTTTACTGGGATTTCTAATTTCTTCACACTTGTTACATTATTTGATTTTCTTGCACCGCATTTACCAACACACTCGCGCAGAGCACTGACACAGTTTCAAGCTCTCATGCTCACATTCATGCATATACGCCTTAACACACCCCTGCAACACCTGGCATATGAGGGTGTGACAGTGCCGCCTCAACTTTTACAAAAAGCCGGATATGACGTCATCAAAGACATTTATCGAAAAAATGAAAACACACGTCTGGGGATATCATACCCAGGAACTCTCATGTAAAATTTCATACAGATCGGTCCAGTAGTTTACTCTGAATCGCTCTACACACATACAAACACACACACACACACACACACACACACACACACACACACACACACACACACACACACACACACACACACACACACACACACACACACACATACACCACGACCTTCGTCTCGAATCCCCCTCTATGTTAAAACATTTAGTCAAAACTTGACTAAATGTAAAAAGAAAACAAGTAGGGGAAGGGCTCCTAATATGGACCGGCTCCTAATATGGACCACCTTCTGTTCTGACAAACTAACGGCGCTAGAGCGCTCAAAAATGTTGTATTCGCTGTATTCACCCTCTCTGGATAACTTGCACATGTCAAAACAGTTGCAGAAACAAAAATCTCAAAACCGTTAGGGTTTTTCTCTTTTTTTCATTTTTGGCAGCGTTCACTCTAAATTTGCCGCCTAAAACGGACTCGTTTCTGTCCACAGCCAAAGCTTTTATCCCACAAAAATTGCTATATATGACAGCTAAAACCGTATTTGTTACATTTTAGCAGTGTTTTTATTATTCTCTTTATTATTCTCTTTATTTATATAGCGCCTTATCCGAAGTTCAAAGCGCTTTATGCCGTGTGAGATGGAATGTTTACACAATATATCACGCATTCACATCGACCAGCAAACCTCAAGCCTGTTAGGCGAATGTTCACCTTTCGCGGCCTTTATTCCAAGTCACACGGGTATTTGATGGACATTTCTATCTATGCCTATACAATTTTGCCAGGAAAGACCATTTTGTCAATCGTGGGATCTTTAACGTGCACACCCCAATATAGTGTACACGAAGGGACCTCGGTTTTTCGTCTCATCCGAAAGACTAGCACTTGAACCCACCATCTAGGTTAGGAAAGGGGGGAGAAAATAGCGGCCCGACCCAGGGTCGAACACGCAACCTCTCGATTCCGAGCGCAAGTGCGTTACCACTCGGCCACCCACCCAGTGTTGACCCCGAGTTTCTACTGCAAACAAAAAATAATAGCAAAATCTCAAAGTATCCCTAGTAATACCTTCAACAAATCGAAAAAAATAAAAGCTAAAGGCTATTTTCCTTTATTCATTAAGAAGCTTGCTGGAAATAACCTATAACTAGCCCTCGAGATTTAAAAAAAATGCAACAAAAAGTCTTCTTTTCGTGGAAGTTGATAATTTCACTTATTTTCACTCTGTTTTTGATAAGCTTCTTTACTTTCCTGGTGAGCTTCAAATAATGCTCTCATCAACCCGAAACAGATAAATCTAGAGCATAATATTTTAATTAGGCTGACTTGTACACTAAGTTGTATCATGTTATTTTGAAATATAGGGGGCTTTTTACAGTGATTCGTGAAGTCCGCTTCACTGGTCCATATTAGGCGCCCAGGCTCCTAATATCAATCAATCAATGAGGCTTATATCGCGCATATTCCGTGGGTACAGTTCTAGGCGCTCTGCAGTGATGCCGTGTGAGATGAAATTTTATACGGCCAGTAATTGCAGCCATTTCGGCGCATATTTACCTTTCACGACCTATTATTCCAAGTCACACGGGTATAGGTAGACAATTATTAACTGTGCCTGAGCAATTTTGCCAGAAAAGACCCTTTTGTCAATCGTGGGATCTTTAGCGTGCACACCCAATGTAGTGTACACTGGGGCGGGGGGGGGGGGGGGGGGGGAGTTCGGACACCGAATATGGACCCTTTGTGATTTTTTCTGTATTTAATTGTTGCTGAATGTCTATCAAAGCTATTTCACTCTAAATAGGCCTAACCGTCAACCTAAGAGAGAAGGAATTCCAAACACAAAATGAAACTTCTTCGCAAGAATACAAGCTAGTTATCAGCATGAAAAAAAAAGTGGTCCATATTAGGAGCCCTTCCCCTATTGTACATTTTTCAATCAAATTGATTGAAATTTTTGTAAAGCAATCTTCGGCAAAGGCCGGACTTTGGTGTTGCATTTCAGCTTGGTGGCTTAAAAATTAATTAATGACTTTGGTCATTAAAAATCTGAAAATTGTAATAATTTTGTTATAAAAAAACGATCCAAATTTACGTTCGTCTTATTCTACATCATTTCCTGATTCAAAAAACATATAAATATGTTATATTTGGATTAAAAACAATCTCTGAAAATTAAAAATATAAAAATTATGATCAAAATTAAATTTCCAAAATCGATTTAAAAACAATTTCATCTTATTCCTTGTCGGTTCCTGATTCCAAAAACATATCGATATGATATGTTTGGATTCAAAACACGCTCAGAAAGTTAAAACGAAGAGAGGTACAGTAAAGCGTGCTATGCAGCACAGCGCAACCGTTACCGCGCTAAACATGTACAGGCTCGTCACTTTCACTGCCTTTTGCACTAGCGGCGGACTAGGGTCATTGTGAAAAAATGCAGTGCGTTCAGTTTCATTCTGTGAAACTCCACAGCTTGACTAAATGTAGTAATTTTGCCTTACGCGACTTGTTCTTCTTTGGTGCTGTATATCGACCGCATAATTGGATGACCAAGCAGGCGCGGTTACCTTCTAAAGTCGTGTTGAGGCAGGCTTTGTTTAGGGATCCTTTTTATCTCCCCCTTCCCATGTGGGGAGGGCAGTGCTGTCCCTGAAGAGGCCTGGTCTATCGCTGTGAGTGGATACGGCCACCGCATCTGCCTCAGTGTGCGGTGGACGACCATCACCTCACAGCCGCCTACCTGCAGAGTTGTTGCTGGGAACCTCCAGCAGCATCCTCCGCCTGTTCCCGTCGCAAGTTCCCCATCGCCGCAGGACTTTGGATGTAACTGGTATGTTGGATGGCCTGCCTCAATTTCCGGCATCAGCCTGTTAGGTTGACCAGCACAGGGGAAATTTTAAGGTGAAGAGATGTTGTGCAGTCGCCTCACCACCCTCTCGCCTACCATAAGACATAAGACATAGACTTTATTTCAACCATGTGCAGTACACTAGGGACATGTTTTGGCCAGAGTACAATCAATCAATCCATACACGCCCTTCCAAACATCGCTTGCAATCTCAGTCACACACACGCTCACGCACGCCCGCATACATTCCCCACACAAAACCCACAACAGCACACCCGCACAAGCATGCTCCTCCTTAACAAAACGTGTTTAACCATCAATTGTACATATGCGTAAAATAAACAGTATAGAGGTATCAGTAAGAATTATATATGCATCAGACATCAGTTATGACGACAATAACTAAAATCACAAATCCTTAATAATTTTAAAACTAAAACATTTATTACAATACTACACTGGGTAGGTGAACTTTAAGAAAATAATAAGGTATTTAAAGGCTTGACGGCTGTGTCTCACAACAAAATACCAGGACATAAACCTTGAGTAAAAGCTTAATTTTAACTAAGAACGGCAGTTAGAGGGCTTAAGGAGCCAGGACACGCACTGCACTTGGATAAAAACTGTCTCTGAAACGCGTGGTGCGTGTCCTGATCGAGCGAAAACGCCTGCCCGAGGGTAGGGGACAGAACAACTTGTAAGCAGGGTGCGAGTTGTCTGCCAGAATCTTTTTGACCTTCTGAGCGCTTCGGGATGTGTATATGGAGGCAATGGAGGGAAGCTCGCAACCCACAATATTGGAAGCTGTTCGTACAACTCTGCTTATGTTGATCTGCTCTGCCTCAGTAGCCCTACTGAACCAGACAGTGATGGAAAAAGACAAGATGCTTTCAATAGTAGCCCTATAGAACTGGATTAAGATTTCTTGCTTCAAGCCGAATTTTTTTAACTGGCGTAGAAACAACAACAACGCTCAAGAGTTCCAAAGGTGCAGAAGCTGCCACGTGTAGAACAGCCTTAGCAGGTGCAGCTTTCTTTTTCGGAGTATCCGTCTCCTAGACAGACTGCCTGACAAGGCTAACGAGCTCTGTCCGCCCGGGTTTGGAATCCAAGTTGTCCTTCTCAGAGACTGGCCACCAAGGCTAGTGAGCCCAATCTACTCATTGTCCATGCCAATAATACATGACAAAGAAGGATTCTTTGATATATAACTGGTGCTACATTTGGGGATGGAAATTCACACAAAAATGGGAGCATACTAAGTTAATTAAAGGCTTGTATTTAATGGTCCCTCAAATTAGACAGACAAATCACATAATTAGCCGCTTTCACCACATAAATAGATGCT
>NC_090260.1:41800542-41843042 GCF_037325665.1 Littorina saxatilis | reverse complement strand
GGGTGAGGTTTGTGGATGACTTACATCCATGTTCTCATTCTTCCAGGTCGCATCTTCATCCAAGTATGCATTATCAAACATTTCTGAGAAGGTAATATCGCAAGAGTCCAAGTCAGGCGGATGGGTAAGGACGCCACCCAGGAGCTCGGAGGAGATTTCATTCGCTTCCTCGGAAGCTGCTGGGTCTTCGTCCGCCCGCAAGTCTTTGAAGCCTTCTTTGAGCGACGCCACGCTAGTCTGGGTGTGCTCGCCCAGCTTGCCAGCATAGACGCTGAGCCAGATCTTGCGGTGCTTGATGGAGGCGGGTCCCCACATCTCGCTGGGCGTGGTGGCGGCGCGCAGCCTCTGCAGCAAAGTCCCGGAGCGGCGCAACAGGCTGTAGATCGCGGCCAGCGGTATGGGCAGCAGCGTCAGCCAGGACAGTCCCAGCCCCAGTAGGTGGCCTCTGTGGTCCACACGTGCCGGCGGCTCCATCCCAATGAACTGCTGCACGCAGGTGAACACCAAACAGGCGGGGCTCAAGACCAACCAGCAGGCGCTCAGGTAGTACTTGCCCCAAGCCCAGGGCACGCAGTGCAGCACGTCGACTCCTATCATCACCTCCACGTCCACAAGGAAGTGACGCAGTCCGTACACCCACGTCACTGCCGTCACTGTCAACAGCGACATAATGAAAATGTTGAAAGAGTACAGGTAGAAGTTAAGAATGTTGACAAAGATCAGCCCCGCGTCGGTCACCATGGGCAGGCAGACCAAGAAGTACACCATGCACATCAGCACGCGCGTGGGCTTGCGGTGGTTGCGGATGAGGGGGAACAGGTCGTAGAGCGCGCCGAAGAAAACCTGCAAGGTGCCAATAGAGGTGGACAAGGCCCAGCAGAAGATCATCAGGTAGTAGATGCACGACAAGAACTGGCCATATTTCTGCCGCGTGAGGGCGACAGGATAGATGACGAAGACCAGCGTGGTGCCGCCTGCATGCAGCTGATCTAATTCGATGTCCATCAGCTGGGACACGTAACCAAGCGACGTGAAGACGACGAAGCCACTCATCAAGCTGACGGAGGCGTTGGCTACGGCCAAGATGACGGCGTGCAGCACAGGATCTGAGTTGAAGACGTTGTAGCTGGCCAGGCCGACTAGCGTTGAGGCAGAGATGGAAAGCGTGTAGAATACCTGCCCCACAGCCTTCTCCCACACCTTGACCTCTAACAGCTTGGACAGGTCCGGGGTCAGGTAGCACGTGATGCCTTCAATGGCGCCGTCCAGAGTGAAGCCGAAACCAAAAAGAATGAGGAGAACCACTGTACAGTAGATCATTGTCAAGCATTCCATCTTGGTCAAACTCTTTAACCCTGTGATCACAGACAAACACATCATGGACCAGGTAAAGAAGAGGCATCCGACCAGTTCCATGTTGAGCTCGCCCAGGTGGGTCAGACCCACGCCCTCCTTGTCCACGCCCAGGACTTCGTTAAGCATGTAATCTTTGGCCGGGAGGACGCGATCGATGCCGTTCTCCGTGGCCAGGCTGACGTTCCATAGGGCGGTGATGCGTTTTGGGATGACGCTGGTATTGTAGCACGCTCCGTCCTTCTCCGCCGCCCAGCCTGACGCGTTGCAGGCCGACACGTTGGAAGGGATCAGGTAGTCCCAGCAGAAGTCCGTGGCCCACTTCCTATCACACTCGGCCCACGGTAGTTTGCTCGTGAATGACTTGAAGAAGTAGAGCAGGGACCAGGACGTAATGACGCTATAGTAAGTACGGGCTAACATTGAGATCACAAGCGTGGAGAAACCCACGCCCTCGAAGAGCGGGCAGAACTCGTAACATCTTGCAGGCGACCTGCTTGTAAACTGTCCCAGCACGAGCTCCATGGAGCACAGCGGTATGCCCACCAGCACCATTATCAGAAGGTAAATAAGCACGAAGGCCCCGCCCCCGTTGGAGTGCACGAGAAAAGGGAAGCGCCACATATTGCCAAGACCTACGGTGCTGGAGAGTAGGGTCACCAAGTAGTACAGGTTGTTTCCCCATCGTCCTCGTGTGTGCGTGTCTGATGTTGTAGATCTATTTAAACGGGGAACAACAAGACGTCTCAACATTTTGAACTGTCCCGCCGTGCACTCTATGGTGTTGTAGATCTATTCCAGTGCCAGAAGTCTTCGACAACGTTCAGTGAACCAGAGTGAACGCAATGTTCCTGCGTTATTGGTTCTTTGTTGTTAACGTCCCTTAAACATAGTTGCTTGGCTGTGCGGGACCGATCCAAGTTAGATTCCTTTCTCGGTTTACAATGGTGGTCTCCGTGCTGGAAAATATTTACATCTGGGCCTATCACAGTAAAATGAAGAATGTATGTAGTAAGCTCACGTTTTTTCACTCCTGTTACTTTTAATCTGGTTAACAAATCTGTTCAAATTATATCAAACAAGTTACTGATATGCCTATCACATTCACTTGATTGTCGAATCTGTAATAGAGGACACGCAGGTTTGTCTCTGCACACAACGAACGAAGAAGGGATTCTTCTAAGAACAAAACCGACCAAACTTCGCGTCATCTTCAGCGAAAAGCAAGTCAGACAGATATGACGTCATATTTCCTTATTTCATTTTCTTTTCTGTCTGTGTCTCTTCTTGCGGTAAAGATGGCGATCCACACTCATAGGCTGGGAAGCGTTTGGATGTGTGCGAAGTAATTGCTATAAAATTCATTTTAGGTGCAGTTGATTCATTTCAGTGTGCCTGCACACATCTAATCGAGTTGGCCGGGAAAAAACCATGCGAAGAGTCCGAAATATCGTACATTTTATTTTAGTTTTCGGAGCGACAGTTTTTCACAAGCTACCCAAGGAAACTATTCAATAACATCACACGACAGCTTAATCAGCATGGCGTCTCTCTCTGGCGCCATGATGGAAGCGCCTGGTCAAAGCACATCAGAGGTAAGAATTGACTCGCATTCTGTTGAGAAATAACTGTTTCAGCAGCCGTTTATGTAGATGCACACATGTAGTTGTATTATTCACACAGTGTTGATGTATATCGCCGTGTAAAACTAATCCGGCAGGTCACGGTGTGTGTTTAGATCTACACGTGTGTTTGGCACCGACTGATTTCATCTCCATTTCTCACTCCCTGTTGGATAGGATGATATAGTATGAGCTTCTCGTGAGAGTCAGTAAACAGTTTATTGGTCTCATCTATGTATAGATATATTTGTTTGTTTCCCAGGGGCGCATTTCACTGCTCGCATTATAATGATAATTAGGCGATTGCAGATTCAGTCTTTGTCTATGTGCCTTGTGAAATTATGTCCATTGAAAACAACGTAAATCGTGCATGTGACTGTTAGGTAATACGTTTTTTGCATGTTCAGCTTCACCTATTTACGTTGCGTTTATTTATTAATCTGTGCATTTGTTAGTGGATATGTACATGTATTTCTTTCAAGGTTACCTGACATTATATCAGTGCATTCAATGACACTGAAATTAAGGATACAACACGAAGACAATTCTTACAGTATTGTTTCTGTTTCTTTTGCAGGAGTTTCCGAAGCTTCCAGATCCCATTTGTGTAGTTTGTCTCCATGAAATTAGTGTAACTTCGACCGAAAAAGTGACACTGGGAGAGAAAGGCTGTACCTCCATAAACTCTGTGAGTAAGGAGCTCGGGGATGCAGTTCACGCAGAGGCAGGAGATTCTGTACATAAACGGTGTCGAACGTCCTATACGCATAAAAAAAGAGTGCAGGCAAAGCTAAAGGAAGTTCAGGACTTACCTTCAACCCGAAAACGGCGATGCATAAGGCCAAATGACATGAACGTACAACCACTATGTTTGTTCTGTGAAAAAGGGGAGATACGGCTGAACAAGGGAAGGAGAGGTCTTGTGCCTGTCAGGACTATGCAGTTCCAGCAGACAGTGCTTGAAACGTGTGAGAGCAGGGATGATGCATGGGCGCAAAAAGTCAAAGCTAAAATAGAATATGTGCAAGACTGTTTTGCTAGTGACACAGTCTATCATTGTGTGTGCTACACCAACTTTAGTACTGGCAAAAATATTCCCCAAATGTGTCATGACGATGTGCAACACAAGATAACTCTTTGTGCTGGGAGGCCTGAAGACAAAATCCGTCTTGAAGCATTTTCTCATATTCCTCAGTACTTGGAATCTTTTGACACAGCTCAAGTCACAGTGAGAGACCTAGTAGAAGAGATGAACAAATTATTGAGAGACTCTGAATGTCAAGCTTACTCTCATAGGTACATGCAAATAAAACTAATGGAGCATTATGGTGATGAAATTGTGTTTGCGCAATCCAGCAAGAAGGCTGATGTCATCTCCCTTAAAAGGACGGCACATACAATTCTACGTGACTTTTATAAGGAAGCAAGAAACTCTGATTCAGAAACAGAAGCAATACGACTGATTAAGGCTGCTGCAAGTCTCATCAGAAGTGATATTGCATCGTTGGCAGGTACAAAAGACGTCTATCCTGACACAGAATCAATCAGGGATCACCAGAACTATGTGCCACACTCATTGACATAATTTCTGCAGCATGTGACAAAGAAAGAATGCAACCTGAAAATGTCAGCAATAGGACAAGCTATCATTCAGCTCAGTAGGCCAAACACTCTTATTGCACCATTGCAGTTTGCTCTTGGCGTGCAAATGCACCGATCATTCGGTTCTCGGTTTCTGATCGACACCCTCAGCCACCTTGGCTTTAGCTGTTCTTACACAGAGGTACGGAAATTTGAACTGAATGCTGCGCAATCATATGGCATTGATCTCCCACCTACTACCGAAAGCAACAGTGTTCAGTTCATTGCAGACAATGTTGACCACAACTCGGTGACGCTGGATGGAAGACACACCTTCCATGGTATGGGTATTATGGCCACTATCACCCCTGGTGTCAACACAGCCCGACAAATACCACGACGAGAAGTCAGCATGAAAGACATCAAAGCCATTGGACAGATCAACATCAACTTCTACAGGTAACGGTACATTATGCACATATCTTTGTAAAATGGCTTCAGTTATGTATATTCTTCCACATCCATTTAACAAGAGTAGGGCGTGTGTCTACACTACTGATGGAACTTTGACATAATGCAGATCATTTTGACTAGATGGCATGATTATCTTACGTCGAGTGTGTGTGTGTGTGTGTGTGGGAGGGTGTTGTTGTTGTTGTTGTGTTGTGTTGTGTTGTGGTGTGTGTGTGTGTGTGTGTGTGTGTATGTGTGGGTGTGTATGTGTGTGTGTGTGTGTGTGTGTGTGTGTGTGTGTGTGTGTGTGTGTGTGTGTGTGTCAGAGAAAGAGAGAGACAGACATAGTGAGAAAAATGTGGGTAAGTAAGAGACATTTGAATTTAGTTTCCATGCTTCTTTTTCAGGTCTGATTGGGCAGGACTGAAAGCATTGGTCTTCCACGAAACTCCCACCATCCAATCGGACGACGACACTGTCAACCTTGACCTGTTATGGACAATTTCATGGCCGCTGAAGTCGCCGTGCCCACTGTGGAATGGAATGATGCAAATGATGCACGACGGAGAACATCCTGGGAAGTCAAGTTTCATCTTCTTACCAATGATTGATCTTAGTTCCACTGACATGTCATGCATCTATTCCACGCTGAAGTTTGTTTGTGGTCAAGCTTTCAAGAACAAGGTTGCTCCCATCTTGACCTTTGACCAGCCGCTCTACATAAAAGCACTTTCAATCACCAGAAGTGAGAATGCCGACAGTGAGTTGCAAAATCTCATCTTGCGTCTCGGAACTTTCCATCTTCAGATGAGCTTCCTGGGCACAATAGGCTATTTGATGGCGGGATCTGGTCTCCAGGAACTGCTCGAGGTGCCATTTGCTCCAAATGCAGTTGTACATATGCTGACTGGGAAAGCCTACGCACGAGCGATCCGGGCACATTTGCTCACTGATTCTGCGCTTCATGCCCTTCTGATGGCAGACGCTTTCCAGGTCCCTCAAATTTTGTTTTGCCCAGAGGAAGAAGAATCCAACAGAGACGAAGAAGAGGAGTCTGAAGGCGCATCTCTTGCTGCAGTTTTGGAGCTGTCACCAGAACGCAGCGAACTTGATGGGCATCTAGTGGAGGACCTGGGTCATGACGATTTGAACACAGCTAAGAAACTCCTGCAAGATCTCTTTGCGGGCAGCGTATCGACTGATGAAGCTATCAGACATGAAGTCGTCCCTCTCATTAACAGCAAGCTAGTCCAACAAAAGGAAATGCTATCCAGCAACAGAACGGCGGCGTTATGGATTCAGTACATGCAAATGATTGAAATTCTTCGAAAGTCAATAAAAGCGGAAAGAACTGGCAATTTCAAACTTCACTTGGAATCTGTTCAGGACATGTTGCCGTTTCTTGCAGCATCTGGACACAACAATTACACAAAGTCTGGCTGGCTGTATCTTCAACAGATGCTTGATCTTCAGGATACCCACCCAGAAGTGCACGCGTTCTTCAGCAGAGGCCATCATGTCGTGAGAAGAACTAATCGTTTCTGGGCAGGGATTTCTACTGATCTTGCAATTGAGCAAGTACTCATGCGGTCTGTGAAAAGCAATGGTGGTCTCACTCGGGGTACTGGAATGGGGGAGGCAGAACGACTTGTTTGGCTACTGTGTATGCCTGCCTGTGCAGAAATCCACGACGCAATGCAGTCTGTCACAGACGTTGCATTCCGTTCTAGCGAGCAACAAACGCAGCACAAAGAGTTGAGCGTGGCAAGGCAGAAGCGAGATCACACAGACATTCAGCTGATCTTGAGATATCTGCTTGATAGGAACCCTTTCACTGTGGATACAGCCCTCCGATCCATTTCAAGCGGAAAAGAAGCTGAAGCTACTGTGAATGCAGAACAAGCAAAAGGCGTAGGAAACAAGATTCTGAGCAGCATGATCGGAAATAATGTTGTGGATTTCACCTTTAAAAAGAAGGATCAAGCTGTAACCATGGCTCTGAAAGCCAAGTCGTCCAATCTGCATGATGATCTAGTACATGTTGACTCCATGCTGTTGTTCCAGAGACTAGTGACAACTGTGAAGAACACCAACGGATGTCTTGAGGACGCCTTTGCCTTTGAGATGTGCAGTGTCCCAGCATCGCTGTTTGATTCGGGTGGTCTGCCAAGACAAGGTACCAAGGCTGCACTGGCAACTTACATCTGGACTTCAACAAAGCAGGTAAATGGTGTTATTCCTGATGATGTAACATATGTCATCGATGGTGGCTTGCTGTTGCACCTTCTGCCCTGGTGCCGTGGTTCAACATACAACCAGCTTACTCAGAGTTACGTAGACTTTCTCATTCGTCATTTTGGCAAAGGAACTGTTGTTTTTGATGGATACAGCTGCGGACCTACCACCAAAGATGCAGCCCATTTGCGAAGAACAAGCAGAGCCAATACAGCATGTGCCATCACTTTTGAGGGTGACATGGTCCTGTGGGAACCAAAGGAGCGCTTCCTGACGAATCCAAACAACAAACAGCGGTTCATCAACCTCCTTAGTTCCCGTTTTTCACAGCACGGCTTTGACACTGTCCATGCAACTGGTGATGCTGATAGGCTCGTCGTAAAGACTTCTCTGGATTTGGCAAGGAAGGGAAACGTGATTCTGGTTGGCGAGGACACCGATCTGCTCATCCTTCTGTTGTACCATCTTACGCCAGATCACTGCCCCGTCTTCTTCACATCAGTGAGATCATCGACAGCAAAATCAGCTGCAAAAGTGTGGGACATCAGAAAAGTCCAGACTGTTCTTGGATCTCAAGTTTGTGAGAACATCCTGTTTGCGCACGCCTTTGGTGGATGCGATACAATTAGCAGTCCATTCGGGATTGGAAACCCAATGTGTTTAAAGAAATTGACCCAGTCAACAGTGTTCGTGCAGCAGGCCCATGTCTTCCACGCCAGTCCTTGCAGAGACACTGATGAGCTGATAGGAGCAGGAGAAAGGGCCTTTGTAGAACTCTATGGGGGGAAGGAAAGAGACACTTTGAACTTCCTCCGCTACATCAAGTACATGCAGAAAGTCTCTACATGTACCTCATCGTTTCAGCCCTGCAAACTCCCACCTACATCAGCAGCAGCTAAATTCCATTCCATGAGAACATACTTCCAGGTGCAAGAATGGATGCACTTGCATCAAGAACAGTTCCTCCTGGATCCGATGGACTGGGGATGGGAGATTGTTCAAGGCGCCATGCTTCCTATTCTCATTGACATTGCTGCTGCTCCTGGTGATTTACTCGATGTCATCCGATGCAATTGCAAGACAGAGTGTCGAACAGCAAGATGTTCATGCCGAAAACACGGCCTCGTGTGTACGTCTGGCTGTGGAGAGTGCAGAGGGGAGAGCTGTGCCAACACTGTGACCGAGGTTGCCTGTGTCGGTACATCAGACGATGAAGACGGGCTTTAGCGTAAGTACGAGGTCATGTTGAATAGAGTGTGCGTGTGCATGTTCACATGTGTATTGCAACAGTAACGGGTAAAGAAGGGAGAATATCAGCACAGTAATTGTCAACTCACATACCTGTCAAACGCGACCCGGGAGACGCGCCCTGTGAAACCACACCAAATGCGCTAGATTTGAGCTTCGGCTACGTTATTTCGCGCTAAATAAATACAATTGAACCTATTTATCAACTGAATGTGCTTTTCTTACATATTATATGAGTGACATATGGCACATCCCTTAAAATAAGACATGTTATAGACGTGAGAAGTGAGGGACGGAGCATATTCGGAATACCGTTATTGCGCAGTTGTCATCATTCTTTAAAAGCTTCAAAAATATAGTTCGCATGGGAAAACGTTGGCCAACTCTGTTTTACCTGATCAATGGATGCATGTAGAGTACAAAAAAGGTGAAATAAATTTTATAGCAATTTGTTCACACAGGAGGTGAAATCTGATAAAATCTGCCTAGCCTATCAGTCAGGGCTGGCCGAGACTCTTTTTCTCGTATCGATCTATCATGAGCTCTGACGCGTTCTGAAAAGCACACCCTATGAAAGGCGAAAAGGGTCAAATGATCGAGCAAAAGGATCGAGTAAAAGGATGCATACTTTTTGCGTTTGACCCTTTCCGCCCTACGCGCGGAAAGGGTCAAACACACGAGCAAAATTATCGTGCAAAAGGATCGATCCTTTTCCTGGATCCGGTGCCGACAAAAAGTGGAACCGGAATTTTACCGGCACACAGTCTGGAGTTCACATTTTGGTGGCAAACTGACTTCAGAGTTCAGTTCGTGTGTACCACAGGAGCTTGTATCCAATCGCCGGTCGATCATTATTTACTCCTTATTCCATTTATTTACTCCTTATTCCATACAGTCTACTACTACTATTTACTACAAGGAATATAACGCAGAGTGCTCGGCACTGCCGACTCGCTCCGTTTCAAGCTTTCTACATCACTTTCTGCACCCCCTTCCCGAACGCACGAACCTCACACACAAACAAAAATGATTAAGCTTTCACTTCAAGCAAAAAATTCGAAATAACCATTCACCAACATCGAGAAGTTTGTCAAGAACGGGCTCGGTGTCCACACCCACTCCATGAGAGGAACCTGGAACCTCGACGAATCGAAAGTGCAACAAGCGCCGATGTTTTCCGCTTTCCGTACGTTCTCAAGAGTGTACAACATTCTAGCAGCCTGCAATTAGTCCAATATAACTGATGAGGCACACAGAAGCCTCAAACCCCGTGAAATGATACACAAAACATTCTCTTTGAGCTTAATATTTGGAAGATCGAAACCTACCGGCAGTTAACCAGGTTCAAAGGCTACAAAAGGTTACATCCGGAGCGTTCCGCAGTAAAAGGTTTACTGCGCATGCTCAGAAAAGCGTCTGCTCCGACATTGGGCGTTCTTCGACCGCCCTTTCGACTTGTCCACTCTAAGAAATGGAAGAAGCACGTGAATTAGTCGAGCTTGGACACAACGTCATTATTCTTGGACAAGCAGGTATGTACACTTCTTAACTTTACTTTTGTTGATGAATAGGCTTTAAACTTACTTGAAGTTTAGATAAAAAGAGAACTAGTGACGGTTTACCAGTTTTCGTAACATGAAGACCTAAAAGAAATGTTGGCTGTTGTTGATGTTGTTGAAGAAACAGCAAGATGTAACTTAAAATGAAGTTCATTCCTGGCTTATTATGCCCCCAGGTAAATCTAAGAACCACAATAGGTTTCCAAAACGTAATGTTCTGCAGTGATCGTTTCACTTTGTAAAACGCGGCCGTTAAGATTATGGCTCCTCCCACTTTTAGCCCCGCCTCTCCGTCTCTTTGTTAGCGAGAATCAAGATTCAAGATGGCTAAGAAAAGAATTGGTGAAGGAAGCGAGTAGCAGCCCCCTGCTTAGTTGACCTACTTTCATGGACAAACATACGATTCTGACTGGAGGGTTGTAGTGGTGGTTAGTTCAAGAAGCAAGACAAGTCAGCTAGTTTTTGGGTGACATCAGTCTCTTGTTTTTGTTTGTTTGTTTGTTTGTTTGTTATTTCTTCTTCTTCTTCTGCGTTCGTGGGCTGAAACTCCCACGTACACTCGTGTTTTTTGCACGAGTGGAATTTTACGTGTATGACCGTTTTTTACCCCGCCATTTAGGCAGCCATACGCCGTTTTCGGAGGAAGCATGCTGGGTATTTTCGTGTGTCTATAACCCACCGAACTCTGACATGGATTACAGGATCTTTTTCGTGCGCACTTGGTCTTGTGCTTGCGTGTACACACGGGGGTGTTCGGACACCGAGGAGAGTCTGCACACAAAGTTGACTCTGAGAAATAAATCTCTCGCCGAACGTGGGGACGAACTCATGCTGACAGCGGCCAACTGGATACAAATCCAGCGCGCTACCGACTGAGCTACATCCCCGCCCGTTTTTTATATTTAGTCAAGTTTTGACTAAATATTTTAACATCGAGGGGGAATCGAAACGAGGGTCGTGGTGTATGTGCGTGTGTGTGTGTGTGTGCGTGTGTGCGTGTGTGCGTGTGTGTGTGTGTAGAGCGATTCAGACTAAACTACTGGACCGATCTTTATGAAATTTGACATGAGAGTTCCTGGGTATGAAATCCCCATACTTTTTTTTCATTTTTATGATAAATGTCTTTGATGACGTCATATCCGGCTTTTCGTGAAAGTTGAGGCGGCACTGTCATGCCCTCATTTTTCAACCAAATTGGTTGAAATTTTGGTCAAGTAATCTTCGACGAAGCCCGGGGTTCGGTATTGCATTTCAGCTTGGTGGCTTAAAAATTAATTAATGACTTTGGTCATTAAAAATCTGAAAATTGTAAAAAAATATAAAAATTTATAAAACGATCCAAATTTACGTTTATCTTATTTTCCATCATTTGCTGATTCCAAAAACATATAAATATGTTATATTCGGATTAAAAACAAGCTGTGAAAATTAAATATATAAAAATTATTATCAAAATTAAATTGTCGAAATCAATTTAAAAACACTTTCATCTTATTCCTTGTCGGTTCCTGATTCCAAAAACATATACATATGATATGTTTGGATTAAAAACACGCTCAGAAAGTTAAAACAAAGAGAGGTACAGAAAAGCGTGCTATCCTTCTTAGCGCAACTACTACCCCGCTCTTCTTGTCAATTTCACTGCCTTACGCGACTTGTTTTTTTTATTAAATTTAAAGATTATATTGTAGACTGTTGCATGGAGAAACATGTTTTAATGCGTTTTATTGTTGTTTGCTTGTTTTTATAAACTAGCTGTGCTGGAAGGTGAAAGTTGTAGGTTTTTAAGTCAACTAAATTATGTGTGCATTGTAAATGCAAACTTAATTTGCCCAGAGAATTTTTTATTTTTATTTCTGTGTTTGAGTTCAAGTACAAGTGATTTATTCTCTAAAACATTAAAAGAGTCATGAATTAACTTCAAATTTAGACAGACCTCACCAGTCGTCTGTTTCTTACAGGCGAGGAAAGGCGAGTGGGGCGAGGAAGTACCGTTTCTTGGGCACATCTCACCGCGAGTGACGCTAGAATTCTCGCCTCAAACGCTAGGTAGCTTTAGGCTTGCTCGCTTGGCGAGAAAACATAGCGGCCACTCAGCTGCCCATCCGATTGGCTGTCCATGTTTTTTTACCGACCAGTGCAGACGACCTTTTCGGAATCAACCAATGGTGTTTAATTCTTGTGTAGCTAGCCACGAAACTGTTTCATAGACAATCTCGCCTCCTAGCTTCGCGAGTGGCTAGCCGAAAGAATATCTCGCCTGAAAGAAACACGCGACAGAAATCACACATTCAGGAAAGAGTAAATTCTTTGATTTTAAACAAATTTATTATATACATATTTATCACAGGTTTAACAGGTATATCAATTTTGAAAATGTTTTTGATTATTAGAACAGTATTTACAAGTGGTTTTATGAAATTGACCCCCAAAATCATGATCTTATAAAATGTACTTGCGATTCTCTTTCATTATTTGTGTGTTTGTGTGTTTGTGTGTTTGTGTGTTTGACAGGCAGTGGGAAAACAACACCCGTTGCCAAATTATGCCACAGTCTTCGGTCATCCGGGCGAAAAGTTGCAGTGACAGCAGCAACTGGCATCGCTTGCCAGAGCCTACCAGTGGGAGCCATGACTCTACACCGCTGGTCAGGAATTGCGGAAGGCTGACACAGTGTGAGAGAGACAGCACACACGTTGCTCACCGATGAACGGTACATCACCACACGAGCACGAATTACAACGGCTGATGTACTGTTCATCGATGAAATTTCCCTCTTAAGTTCGAGGATGTTTGCCAAAGCTGAAGAAGTTTGCAGGATCGTTCGCGGTGTTGAAAACTTCTTCGGGGGGGGGGGGGGGGTGCAAGTCGTGTGTGTTGGTGATTTTTACCAGCTGCCCCCAGTGCCTGACCCACTTTTTGACGACAATGGGGATTTTTGTTTCCAGTCAAACATTTTCAACTCATGTGTAACACACAAAATTATTCTCAGAAAAGTTCTTCGACAAAGGGAGGAGGGTCTCGTTGAGGCAGTGCACGAAATAAGCCAGGGAAAGATGTCTCTGCATGTAGCTGACATCCTTCTTAGCTTTGACGAAAATCGATACGATAGACCACGAAATTCTGCTCCACAGGCTTCAGCACTCCTTTGGTGTTCATGATCTGGCCCTTTCCTGGGTTCGTTCGTACCTTACTAACCGGACGCAGACCGTTTGTGTCAACGGCATCAAATCTCAACCTTCATCTCTCCAATACGGTGTCCCGCAAGGGTCCGTGCTTGGCCCTATACTTTTCGTTCTATATGCCTCCCCTGTGTCCGATGTTATCAGTCGCCATGCGTTGTCGCACGAGAGTTTCGCTGATGATACACAGCTTCATCAGTCTGCCCCCCTTGCTGAAGTTGACGATCTGGTATCTCGGACACAGGATTGCATTGCGGACCTCAGTGATTGGATGTCTTTAAACAAACTCCAGTTAAATAGTGACAAAACCGAAGTTATGCTGGCCTGTCCTAAGAAATTTCTTAATCACCCTTCTCTTCCTGCCTCTCTCACTGTCAACGAACTACCTATCTCTTTCTCTCCGTCTGTCCGCAGCCTTGGCGTCACTCTCGATCCAACTCTCTCTTTCCAAAAACACATCTCTAACACCTGCAAGTCCGCCTATCTAGAGCTGCGCAAGATTAGTTCAGTCCGTCACTACCTCACCGCTGATGCAACCAAAACGTTAGTGTGTTCTTTAGTCCTCTCAAAGATAGATTATTGCAATTCTCTTCTCGCCGGCCTCCCAAAGTACCTTTTAGATAGACTTCAAAGGATCCAAAATAACGCTGCCCGCCTGGTCTTCAAATCTTCCAAGTATGAACACGCCACACCCCTTCTTCACTCTCTACACTGGCTGCCAATCACTAAAAGGATCGAATACAAACTCTCCTCTCTTTCTTTTGCCGTCATTTCTGGTTCTGCCCCAGAATACTTGTCAGAACTCCTCAATCTCTACACCCCCTCTCGTCAGCTTCGCTCCGCCGCCGACACTCGACTCTTCCGACTCCCCACAGTGCAAACAAAGACATGTGGCGAGAGGTCCTTCGCCTATCAAGCCCCTGTGACCTGGAATATATTACCTCTGCCTCTCAGACACACATATGTGACCCTCCACCACGAAATGAGTCGCATGTCACCTCGCGCGGTTCTGCGCTAGGCTTGATATAAGTCCGGAGAGTGTCTGGTAACAGTGTGAGGGTCACCTTAGTCACAGGCTTATAACTCAAACAGTTTTCGCTCTTTTCTAAAACGGTTTTCACCACTGGATAGAGCATAAAAAACTCTTTAGGAAAATGTAAAAATATGAAAATCATGCAAAGGTGACATGCGACTCATTCCGTGGTGGAGGGTCACATATTCTCTCACTACGTTCAAGACAAATCTCAAAACACACCTCTTTCAGCGCAAGTGATTTCCCCTCCAGCATCTCCCCACCCACCCCATCCCGCCCCACCTCACCCCCTACCTAGTGCCTAAAAGAACGTGTATATATATTTTCTGCGCTTTGTGTCAGCACTGTTTGTGCGTGTGTAAATAGTATCGTTGACACGTTTTTATATAGAAGCCTATTGTGGTTCTTGTGCTTAGGCTGTGTATTGGATTGTCATTGTATGCCTGCATTATTAGTTGTCAGTAATTATTACATGTGCTGATTGTTCTCTTTGCCTGCGCGCGTATAGTATGTTGGTTATGTTTGGTCATAGTATGTTTGGTTATGTTTGGTCGTTATCTTTGCCTGTGCGTGTATAGTTTGTTGGTTATGTTTGGTCGGTTTCTTTGCCTGTGCGTGTATAGTATGCTTGGTCGATGTATGTATTGTAAAGCGCTAAGAGTAGACATTTTTCTAGAATAGCGCTATAAAAGTTTGCATTATTATTATTATTATTATTATTATTATTATTATCAGCTATCAAGAGAGCTTCCCGAGCCTGAGACAGCAACCAAGCTGTTCCCTACAAATGTCCAGGTGGAAAGGTACAGTGAATGCATGGATTTAGCCTGCCATATAATCATGCTGTCTGTAACAGTAAAAATCCTCTTTAACAATATAGTTAACAATTCAGTACACTTTTTGGCTCACGTAAGTGTAGCCTATGCGATGCTAACTTTTGTCTGTCTGTGCGTGCGTGCGTGCGTGCGTGTGTGTGTGTGTGTATGTGTGTGTGTGTGTGATAGAAACTTTAGCATTTCCGAGTCTATGGATAAAGCTCGCATAAGTAGATTACGTCTCGGTCAAAAGTGTCTGACGTGTGTGATAGAAACTTTAACATTTGAAGACGTCACATTATGACGTAAGAGGGTTAGACGTCACGCGAAGGAATTACTGAAAGTCTCGGTCATTGTTATTGTGAGCGAGCCGAGACTAGTTGGCAGATCTAGTGTCTCGCTTTCTTGCACAGTTTCACCTATGCTTACTGTGTGTGTGTGTATGTGTATGTGTGACGGAGTGATTGAGTTTATGTTACTGTTTGTCGATTTCTTACGTGAGCCTTGAAGGCTTCGCCACTTGTTGTTTGTAAATTAGGAAACTTAAAGGGTAAATGTGTTATAGTTTAGTTTTTATATTACTAAGGCATAGAAAAGAGTTTGAGTTGATTGTGTAGTAAGGAAGTGGTGATTCAAAGTAATATTGTGACACCTAGGTTTTTGGGTGACTTTGGCATCATAAGCAGTTGAAAAACAGGTCCCTGCAAGACTTGCTTGACATGACCTCATTTACATGTGTGATTTGAACGATTATTATCTCACGAGTGTCTCTCTCACGTATGTAGGATATTGATAGTTGTCTGCTAGGCAGTGTTTTTTTTAATTTTATTTACTTTTAAAAAATCTGAAGTTTTGTTATATAATTGTGTTTTTAGATACAACAGGCAGAAGCTCCTGGGTATGCCTGGTGAGCTGCAGGAATTGCACGCGACTGATGAAGGAGATGTAAGGTCTTTGAAGAACACCCGTGCCCCAAAGATCCTGTGGCTCAAAAAAGATTGTCCAGTTATGCTGATCCGCAACATAAGCGACCGGTTAGTCAACGGCAGTCTTGGCCATGTTGTGGACCTCCACCATGACAAAGTGGTTGTCCACTTCGAGAAGACCAACATGACAGTGGAGTTGAGCCGTATTGCTTTCTCAGGTATGCCTGTTTTTTTGTTTACCTGAATTTTTTTACTGATTTTACATTTTATTTTGTCATCATTTTCATTTACAGTGGGCACCCGCCACCCCACTTTTTTGAGACAATTCAAAATCTGACACATTTAGGTCTTAAGAAAAGAGGAAGGGTAAATATACAGAGATTATGAACTTCAAGAGAAATCATGGTCTTAAAAGGGAGGAATAAGTTTTAGATTGAGGGGTCTAAAATGGGGGGTTCTACTGTAAAACAATCTGGGTAAAATTTAAAAAAATAAACATCCTTGGTTCATAAAGATGAAACAAACACCAATATGCTTCCCTCAAACAGGCTAAAACGCTGGTCGGGCAAAAAACCACCATTCATCTCACATTGTTTATGTGGATGGAATATTTGATATTGTTAATTATTACACAATGTACTCTGTGTTATCTTCAAGGTGGAGCCTGACTTCTAAGATCTTCAACATTCTCAGAAAAACAGGTCTTGGAACAGGAGGGAGTCTTAAAATAGATGTGAATTTTGAGAGGTTATGAAAAAAGAATCTGCAAAATGAGCCTTATAGCTTAGTGTACTACGTACAGCACACATACCGGTACACACTTTAAAGGCTGCCTGATGTAAGACTTCATCTTTTTTTTAGACTTTACTACACGTTATTTGAATATGTTACCAAAATATGACATGTTACACAGATCGAGACAGTCAGTGTTCTTCCAAGACCGCGCTAGCAAGCTCTTGTTAGCAGCCTATGGCCCGGACGGGGTCAAAGGCATAAGCAGAGACATAGATAGAAGAGATGCGAAGCGCTGTCTTCCCGCTCGCGTTATCTTCGCCTACGGCAGGGGCAAGTAATCCTTCCACTGGCCCCAAGCTGGCAATTGTTGTGTTTTTAAAGAATTATAACTGTTTCATAGAATTGATACATAATAAAACATGCAAACTGTTAATTAGTTGCACTCAAGAGAAACAGAAAATCACAAGAAGATTATTGCATCATTTGGTGATTAGAAGATGAATCCTAAAGTAAGCAATTTCGATCATTTCTCCTCAAAAACTTTTTATCCACACGCCAGTGTAAGTGCGAGAACCACTTGAGTGAGACTTAAAAGCATCAAATTTAATTACAGCGCGTCAAAAATTATACAAACAGATTAATGTATACACCAGTAATGCATTTGCCAGTTAAGGGAAAGTAACGTTGCGCACAAAAGAAAATATTAGCTCCCAAACATTGCCTCCACGCACAGTGTAAGGCATGGACTTAAAACAATGGCCGCAAGAACCGAGGGAACCGTGTTTTTGACTCACTTGGGGAACCCAATCCTCTCAGATGCGTTCGTGTGCACACTATTGAAGCTACAGAATATGAATCAAGTTTATTTATCACTGATATCTCTCGTCTGAAGCTGGATATATCCAAAGAAATATGACAGAAAAGCACTTCAAATCGGTGTCAGAGAGCAAGCGAACAACAACGTAGTACGGGATGATGGCTGACAATCGCGCGAGGTCACGCTGACCGAGCGCGGTACCCCAAGAGTTCACGCGAGCGGCCTCGCTTCGCATCTCTTCAATGTATGTCTCTGGCATAAGTAAGTAACTTTCTTGTCGTTACTCACCCGTTTGGTGAGTTAAAATTTCGAGATTTGGCCATCCCTGATATGTATACATGTATACGATTGTACTTTCATTTTGTTTGTAGTCCATGATCCTCGACAGAAGAAGGACATCGCTGTGAGGCATCAGTTTCCAGTAGTTCCTAGCTTCGCACGGACCATCCACAAAGCTCAAGGACTGACACTTGAAAGGTAGCTTGCAATGTACAATGTTTGAAAATAACTCTACCAGAATTTGCAAGTATTTGAGACTTGCGCCCCGCTTTAGTGATGCCCGGTTCCAGAGAGCCAAACAATAACAATATGTGGTCAACCAGTTAAAACTGAGCGCCTATGTTTTCCAAACTCCCATGATCTCAACATACACATACGACTATTAGGTTATTTTCTGCAATTGCTTTTTTTAACTGCATGGCCTACAAAAAATGTGTTCTTTCGCTTGCAGGTCAATATATATTTTTTTTAAACTAAAAAAATCTGGTTCGACACAGCAAACCATGTATTATTCTCTATTTATTCCCCCCTCTGCTTCTTTCTCTCTGTAAACTGGTATGGCTAGTTATGTAGAGGTTACATGCCAAGTCTCAGTGATTATTAATAATAATCGTCGAAGTAAGCGGATCATGAAAAATGCGAGGTTTTTCATGACCGCGAACTGAGACCATTATTTTTGATATTTCCTGTTCTTGACTAAAATCAAGTACACAGTTATGTTGTTATTCTGCTGTGGCGGTAAAGTCAGATAGTGTGTGTTCTGTTCATGTTTTGGTATCGCGCAGGAAATGTTCTTTCCTCGAATGTGACTAGCAGACGAAGTTTTACACCCATGTTCAAATGTTAAAAACTGCATGAAGTTCAGTTTTCTGGGGCAGGGGCAAAATAGGGTATGAAACTGCTGCATGTTCTTTACATTGATTAGATGTTTGCATTTGATTGGGTGTGATCTGTTTATAAAATGAAATATTGTTGAAAACTTACCGTTGGATTGCAGTCTCTTGTCGATGCAGCTAAAATCTGAAAGGGGAACTACTCGTGTTGCTTGACAAAATATGAGAGTTACTTGCCTTGGAATCGTGCTAGCTATTAATGATTGTGCACGGCAGATCTGAATTCAGAAAACAACCAAACTCATGGAATTCATATTGAGACATGATTCATATGTTCAAGCCTGTAGTTGCTGTATGGTTGTATTGTTTGCTCCAGAAATGTATATTTTGTACATTAGAGTGTTCTGAACTTTTGAGTCGCAAAAAGTAGATCCACAATGTGTACATTCTCTACCCATGAGCTATTAAGGATTTTGACCCGTTGTTGGGTGCGTGATTTTGGTTGTTGGGTAAGTTACTGAAAAATAAAGACATTTAAGCCTCAATCTTAAATGTTGTTATGTCAGGCGAACGATGTACTCCTGTATTCTGAATTGGTTTATTCCTATTCAGCAGGCTACTGTGTCAGCATTTGGTCTAGAATAGGACGGCATATTTGGGTTATTCTCAGACAGCTTAGTCTGGAAGCAAAACACCCCGGATGATTACACCAGCACCGAACTTGTGGCACAATTTTCTAGCTCCAATTTTCTTCAATTTGTCTAGCTATACTAGTCACCTTGGTTTTGCTCGACCTACAACAGTAGTCCGAGCAGTTTCAATTTAAAACCACCCACCCACCCTTCTATAGGTTAAGGATAAAAAATTTTAGTCGCTTAATTCACAGGAGTTGAATCGCATTACAACGTGTTTTGTGTTGTGTTTGTTTGTTGTTTTTGTTGAAATTTTAACCATTTCGATGGGTTAAAACCAGAACCATCTAACTGGATTTCCACCATTTTGAGAAATGGCCACTTGAAGATTTCAACCCCTTATAAAAAATAGTAAACACAGGATTGTAGCCCTCATATTTTACACACTTGACTTAGAGGAAACACTGGTCATGCACATTAGTAATCAATTTAATTGAACAACTTTTTCATATGCAAAAAAGGTATAATTTGTTCTGCTTCCAGAATACACTCCTGCTCTTTTCTCAGTTCTGGAGCTAGAAAAGCCCAGCGCACCATAGCTGCTTCTGACTTTCACACAGACCCCACTGTGGCCTATGCTACAGCAGTCAGAAGCAGCCTCCTCACATAGAATGTTCTGCTTCCAAGCAAAGCTTATACTGTACATTAGTTCAAATCGTTTTTCAAAGTTTATTACCGTCATAAACAAACAAATGTCAAGTCACTCGCAAAAATATCATGTAGGACTCATGTATTCATTCATTGTGTGGCCTAATGAACGCAACACGTATACATAAAAATTAAATTGCCGGTACTTTTCATAGCGAAAAAAACCACCCAACAAAAACAACACATACACGCAAAACTCTCTCTGAAATCATTACACTTTTTTATTTATTGTGTTTTTCAAGAAAGCCCAACGGTAATCTTATGTTGTATCAGCTCATTTCGTTTTGCGTTACGCACAAAACTACAAACCCAATAACACCAACAACAAACCAGACGAACAAAGCAGCAAACAAGCAAGCAAACAAACAAATAAACACAAGGCTGAAGGCGCATTTTAACCACACAATGCAAATGGTAACAAAAACACGAGCTTTAGATCCTGACTGCATGCTACTCTGTTCATTATCAAGAAAACAAATTGGCATTCTTACCTTTTGTTGTACTTTCCTCTTCACAAAAATGTTGTGCACAAAGGTCGAAATAAATAAACACATTTTGCACTTTTAACAGTCGACCTCCTGTACTGCTTTTGTCTTAGCCGTTTGACCAGTTATTCCTGTGTAAAATTCATCTCTGAGTGTCTTCGCTTTTCGAACATAACTTTTCCCGTAGTCCCGGGTTGCAGAGTCTTTTTCTTCTTCTCATGATCGTGTCACATATGATGCTTCCTTCATCGATGACAGAATTTTCTTTTTGGGGGTTCCATAAACAGATGGAAGAGATGCTGTGGTAGTTTCACCTAAAGGAGCAGTGTCTGACATATATATTACAAGCTGATGTGAATACACCTACAGAGTAACAGCAACTGTTGAAGCACACACAGGAGAAAGATGTACAGGAGTTGGGTAGCTTGATTCATTTTTGAGGGGTGGAATCACAATCAGCAAGTATTGGAGTTGATGCATGACTCGAACAGGAGGATAAACCCCATTCACCATGTTCTCAAAAGGATCTTCGATTGATTGAAGAAACAGCACAATCGTCATATTTTGGGGTAGATTTTGCCAATGGAGACGCATCAAAGTCATCAGGTTTCACTTTTAGCATTGGCAGAAAGGAGATTATGCAACCGTAATCCGTGAATCCGAAGGACAGTCTCCTGAAATGCATGGTGCTTCTTACTTGCCTGGATTCATCTCCTTTCAAACAGCGTCTGCAAAAGACATGGATACTATGAATGTTATCTCCTTTGAACAGGCAATTACTACATGTACTTCTATTTTAAAATTATTAACCGATAATTTAAAAAAAAAGGTAATTTCCTCCGTATTATCGCCTCTGCGTTAAAACTTTGGATAGTTTTCGTGTTTCTATTCACACAAACAAATGAAACATTAGAACTTGATTACACTGAATATCCTGAAAGTAACCAAAAGCTTTTGTAAAGTAAGTAAGAAGTAAGTACTGAAGTAAGTAAGGAAGTAAGTGTATGTCTGTGTGTGTGTGTGTGTGTGTGTGTGTGTGTGTGTGTGTGTGTGTGGGGGGGGGGTGTTGGTACTTACCAGACTTTGTACAGGGAGACTCAGTGTCTTGGGTTTCAAGAGTTATATGCTGAAGCAAATCCTCATCTGACCACTCATGTTCATCAGTTGGACATTGTGATAACCTCTGAATAACAAAATATATTGGAGTTAATTAAACTGACAAAATCCATCAACCAAATTATTCATCTATCCATCTTTACAAGCATACACAATTAATGTAAACACTCACTAACCTTTTTTTAATTTTTTTTAACAAACACTAAAGAGCTGCATGGATACATTACAACATTGAGGCATGAGCACATGCACACACCGTCACACACACACACACACACACACACACACACACACACACACACACACACACACACACGCACACACGCACACACACACACACACGCACACACATACTGACACAAACAAACACACATGCGCACAAGAACATTTTACAATTACGAAAACAAAACACAAAAAGCTAGAAATCAGTTTGCAGATACAGGATTTAGACTGAATCAGAAGGTTAATCCCCTATAATTATTTAAAAAAGGAATCCGAATTTCAGCTTTTATGGTCTGTTCAAATGGGGAAAAAACATAATACATGAAGATACTCACTTGAATCTGTGGGTTTTTTTACTTGAATCTGTGTCCTGACTCGAGCAACAGCCAAATTGACTGTGCAGTAGATGTAAAAATGGCAGAGAGATGTTCTCTGTTCCAGTGTTTTCAGAAAGTGGACCATCCTTTTGTCAGTTTTAGGACCCCCCTTGCACCCACTTTACCACCAACCCCCCTCCCCGGCCCCAATCCCGTTATTACCACCCTCCTTCCTCAAGGGACTGCATTTTCCCCAATTCATTCTTCATTCACTCTTTTATCACAGGAAAGTTACATGTATTAAACTCTGCTTGGAGACTGCAGCTGTTATAACAGTACATCCGGAGTCAGGAATTCGGATACTGACACTTGACAGGTGTAAGTGACCTGTTTTAGTTCCCACAGTCTATCAAATTCCTTTTTTTTTGTCGACAGCAGACACAACTACGGCTAGTTACACTATTCTGTGTGCTGGAGAAAATATTACACCATACAGAAAGGGTCATGACCAGATACCACTACCGCTATTGTCCCCTGATCTGGCTGCGCTCAAAGCAGGAAAAGTGACTGTCACACAGCAAGCAGAACAGGTCAGGTTACGATGGCTGCATCTGGCTCGCAGTGAAACACTCCCCTTTCCCTATAGGCCTCAGTAGCAGAACAGACTATACTGAACTTAGCACGTTCTGCTTCCAACCTGGATGGAGTTAGAGGGTTCTGCTTCCAAGATGAGCAGGAGAAATGCTTGGAGCCAGAACAAATTATGACTTATAAATACGCAATTATGCAAGATTTTCAAGAATCCTGCACAGAAAGTGAGAATCATGTTACCATAAGTCAAATAACGATAAAGTTGCAAAACATGTTATTTGGAGGTAATTGGTTCTGGTTTTAGCCCATCGATTTTATAGCATGTGTTTTTGTATTACTGTTGTGTTACGGTGCTTTGTGGGGGCATAAGATAGACATGGCCACAGGCGAAAGTAATTCTGCTTGGAAGCACACACTATTCAGTAACTTTAACGATATCTGCAGGATCCTCCCAGGATTGAACCCTTACAAAAGGCCATGTTGTTGTGGTCTGGTTCAGTGGAGGAGGGTCCTGTGGCTGCACCATTACCGACCTGTATCCATTGCTAGTCTTTCTCACCCTGTGAGAGCCAGGGTTGGCGTGCTAAACAGAGTGATTTGGTTGGTGTACACCACCAGATTACTTCTGCAAGTATAGTACGTAATGGGCAAAACAGAGCTGAGACGTCAGCCAGGGGCCTGCTGATTCGCTGGTACAGATGAGGGCAATTGGATACAGAGAAGCGGAGGGGGTGCATTTCTAAATTATGTGTTTAAAAAAGTGGACAATTACGGCCTGTGGTTATGTCTATCTACCCACTCTGCGCCCGATTATGCCAAAAAGTATTAACCTGATTGAACAACAATATGTTTGTTTTGAACTTATGTAATTGTGGCTGAGGAATAGTGACTCAGAACAGCTAAATGTTTGGTTGTACATGTATAGACATTTTTACCCTGGTCAGGGGTTGTTTTTTGCTTAAAGAGGAATGTACAGCAGCAAGTGTGTTGCTAGTGGAATTTTGAACCCCAGTCAGGGGAGTTTGTTGATGTGTGGATACACATGTGTATATGTTACAGGCATTAAGTGAAACCAGGCATTACGCGTAATGTCTGAAATGTTCAGGCATTACGCGTAATGCCTGTGACCACTAGGCATTACACGTAATGCCTAAAAATACCAGGCATTACACGTAATGCCTGAAATTTAACTCTCAAAATTACGCTTATTGCCTGACGCAATTCAGGCAATACACACAACATATACTGTTCAAAAAAAGAAACGCATAGTTGCTACTTGCCAAATTTGTTTTATTTTTCGAAAAAATTAACAGAAAATCCAATATTTAGATTATTTGTTTGAAATTTGGTATGGACACAGTTGAATGCACACACAGTTCATTTGCATCTTCAAATCAATCAGTCAATCAATACGATTGGGTGCCGAGGCTGTCAAGTCAGTAGGGGGTGTGACTGCCTTGAGCAGCAACAACTGCCCGGCACCTTCTGGGCATGGACTGGATCAGATGCCGGATATCTTGCTGTGGGATGGTGTCCCACTCCTCCTGAAGTGCCTGCAATAGATCGCGGTGATTTGCCGGCGCTTCTTCTCGCCTGCGCACACGTCTGTCCAATTCATCCCAGAGGTGTTCTATCGGGTTCATGTCTGGCGACATGGATGGCCAGGGAAGCACCTGGACATGGTGGTCGGTGAGGAACTGGGTGGTGAGTCGTGCTGTGTGCGGGCGAGCGTTGTCCTGCTGGAATATGGCATCCTGGTCAGCCAGAAGAGGAAGGGCGTGTGGGCGCAGAATTTCCTCCACGTATCGCTGGGCAGTTATGCGCCCTTGGACGTGCACCAGGGTGCTCCTTCCAGCGGTATTGATCGCCCCCCACACCATGACGCCTCCACCACCATGAACGGGTGCCTCATCCACACAGTTGGGCGCGTAACGTTCGTTTACTCTCCGGTAGACCCTCCTCCGACCATCATGTCGCTGGAGCAGGAAGTAGGACTCGTCGCTGAACCACACGTGTCTCCAGTGATTCCGGACGGTCCAGCGAAGGTGCTGGTTGCCCCACTGCACTCGGTTCTGGCGATGGCGGCGGGTGAGGACAGCTTCTCTGTGAGGTCTGCGAGCTCTCAAACCAGCTTCATGCAGGCGGTTCCGCACGGTCTGGTCCGATAATCGGTGTGGCCCGGGGAGAGCCTGGACAGAAGATGAGGCCGACAGGAAACGATTCCGGAGGTAGCGGAGCCGTATGAAGCGGTCGTGAGCAGCAGTTGTCGCCCTTGGTCTTCCCGCTCGTGGCAAGTCAGCAACGGAGCCAGTGGCTTGAAACCTGACCCACAGTCTACTGATGGTGCTCTGGGACACGTGGAAGTGCCTGGCGATTGCACTTTGACTTTGGCCTGCTTGTAAACGACCCAATGCAATTTGGCGGTCTTCTCTGCTCAATCGGGCCATCTTTCGTCGCTGAATAGTCGTCTGATTTCTTTGTGGCGAACAATCCGCTTTTATGGGTTTTGGAAGACATGGTAAGAGCTCAATATTCCCCGAGTTTCACGAGATTACACTGAAGCATGACGAGTGGTCATGCCAAATGAGCAATTTTGACATTGTAGCCACTGATAACGCATGCGTCACGTGCAGAGCTCACTTGTGGCAATGGACGAAAGGTCGACGACCAGATAAACATTTTCTGCAGTTTGGTGGATATCCTTGTAGCCATATAACTAAATTAACCAAATATTACAAGCTATGCGTTTCTTTTTTTGAACAGTATAAAAGCCTATTGCACTGAACAGTTATCCATCCATCCACGGTGAGAACATTTTTAAAGGACAAAATTGACATGCCCCAAGCTGAAAGTCAGACGCCTGGGCCGTCTTTTGGTGCAATGCCCCAAGCTGAAAGTCAGACGCCTGGGCCTTCTCTTGGTGCAATGCCCCAAGCTGAAAGACAGACGCCTGGGCCTTCTCTTGGTGCAATGCCCCAAGCTGAAAGACAGACGCCTGGGCCGTCTCTTTGTGCAATGCCCCAAGCTGAAAGACAGACGCCTGGGCCTTCTCTTGGTGCAATGCCCCAAGCTGAAAGACAGACGCCTGGGCCTTCTCTTGGTGCAATGCCTCAAGCTGAAAGACAGACGCCTGGGCCTTCTCTTGGTGCAATGCCCCAAGCTGAAAGACAGACGCCTGGGCCTTCTCTTGGTGCAATGCCCCTAGCGGAAAGACAGACGCCTGGGCCTTCTCTTGGTGCAATGCCCCAAGCTGAAAGACAGACGCCTGGGCCTTCTCTTGGTGCAATGCCCCAAGCTGAAAGACAGACGCCTGGGCCTTCTCTTGGTGCAATGCCTCAAGCTGAAAGACAGACGCCTGGGCCTTCTCTTGGTGCAATGCCCCAAGCTGAAAGACAGACGCCTGGGCCTTCTCTTGGTGCAATGCCCCAAGCTGAAAGACAGACGCCTGGGCCTTCTCTTGGTGCAATCAGAGACTGTAGAGTACACAGAGACGCTTCATTCGGCGCTGAAAATTGAAACAGGAAGCCCCGTGGCGCCACCACGCGGAAACATGTAAAAACCTACTTTCCCTTTCCACAGCAGTAGCGATATCGTGCAGCACAACCATGGCCGCACCAAAAAGAAAACACAGCGGGGCATGGTCTTTGGCCATCAATTGCTCAAACTCACATGCCAAAGGCTTCAGGATGTTCAAATTTCCTGAGGAAGAGAGCAAGTGAGGATTGTTTTTTTGTTTTTTTTCTCTC
The DNA here is from genome assembly GCF_037325665.1 of Littorina saxatilis. Taxonomy (NCBI): domain Eukaryota; kingdom Metazoa; phylum Mollusca; class Gastropoda; order Littorinimorpha; family Littorinidae; genus Littorina; species Littorina saxatilis. The sequence goes on along the minus strand of NC_090260.1, from coordinate 41,816,554 downwards.
GTTAAATGTCGGAAAATCAGTAAAAAGCCTGTAGCGTCGAACTGCGCGTATTCTACCAGAACAGAGAAAACACACACTGTAGGCCTACACAAGCTCAACAATGTGATTGCGCAGTTGTTTAATTAACATCAGGCTTAATTTTGTTTTGAAGGACAACTGAACAATTGATTCTATTCTTCGTCCAAGCGCAAAAGTCGAAAACTTCTCAAACTAGAATACTTGTGACGATGCTGTTCAAAGTGTCATCCAGTCGGTCCGTACCTCGTTAATTCATCTCAATTCATGTGTGTGTGTGTGTGTGTGTGTGTGTGTGTGTGTGTGTGTGTGTGTGTGTGTGTGTGTGTGTGTGTGTGTGTGTGTGTGTGCGTGTGTGTGTGTGTGCGTGCGTGCGTGCGTGCGTGTGTGTGTGGCAGTGTGTGTAACTGACTCAGAGAGAGAGAGAGAGAGAGAGAGAGAGAGAGAGAGAGAGAGAGAGAGAGAGAGAGAGAGAGAGAGAGAGAGAGAGAGAGAGAGAGAGAGAGACAATGACAATGACACTGAATCTTTATTTTTCGAGGGTGACAATAATAAGCATAGATATGCTTTTTTGCATCTGGCCCTCACTCTAAAGAGGGACTAAATTATTTTACTATAACTATGACTAGGAAAAAAAAAAAAAAAGAGAGAGAGAGAGAGAGAGAGAGAGAGAGAGAGAGAGAGAGAGAGAGAGAGAGAGAGAGAGCTTTCTGAACAAGAAAGAAGCAACCGATAAGAAATAAGACAATCATCGATCGATCAAGATTCTTTAATTAAAGTCAGCTAGGTCACAATAATGTTGTTTAAGTTGCTGTATTTTACAGTTTTCCTTACATGATAATTTCTTAGCACCGTGCAATTGACTACCCATTTCACTTTAGAGGTGCTGGGACGACGCCAAGTTGACTAAATGCCTTAGTTACCGATTTGACCGGGAACTATTTCGTTAACGATTTATTCCTGACATATTTTCTCAGGCTTAAGTGACCATGTATACAGTATGTATTTGTATTTGACTAAAACACACAAAAATAACGACGGTTAGTTCGTGAAAAGACACTGACTTGAATCATGTTTGCATAACTACAGCCGGCGATGCAGCGGGTATTGCCGCAAGTAAATTTGATTTAATTTTAATCTACACCATTTTCTGCGGTGTTTTTATGGTCATTTAAAAAGGATGTTCACAAACAAACATATTTTTTCGTTCAGTTACTTTTTGCAGCACTGTCAGCCGGACAGAACAGACAGTATGTTAATATAAACGTGATATAAACACAGCCGACAGCAGCCGCTATACGCGAACTTCCTTGTGCGGCAGGGAGTGGCTCTTTTCCCGCGCGCTGGCTGGCCGGTCTCACTTTCGCACCGCAGCGCAAAGAAGGATGAAGCGTCTCTGTATACTCTATAGTCTCTGGTGCAATGCCCCAAGCTGAAAGACAGACGCCTGGGCCTTCTCTTGGTGCAATGCCCCAAGCTGAAAGTCAGACGCCTGGACCATCTTCTGTGCATGAAGCTGCATTACAAAAACATGATGATACCATACAAGAATCGCGGAAGAGAGCAAGGATCAGCCAACAGAAACAAGCGGACCGGATGTTGAAAAGAAGCAGAATTGAGATGATTCCTGGAGAAATTGGTCAGACTGTCCTGGTCCCTATTCCGTCAGTAGACAGAGGAAGAGGAGATCCTAGAAACATTTTAGGTGTGGTAGTTGACCGAGACCTAAACGAGAACTACACAATTGCAGTCCGGGCAGGTATTTTGAAAGAGTGCTTTTCTAGAAACTAGTTTCAGTTGAGCGAAACGAATTTACTGAGAGAAAAGGACGTTACACTCTGTGCCCAAGTTTCAGTTAGAGAAGCGGTTTCAAGCGAGTCTTTGGGCAGCGGGCAGGGTTTTGTTAAATGTAACTGCAGTGGACAGAAAAAAAAGTGTTCCACAAACCGTTGCAGATGCTTCAAAAGTCATCTCAAATGCAACAACCGCTGCCATAACAGTCTGTCTTGTCAAAACAAATAGAACATTAATTGGGGAATCGAGACGAGGGTCGTGGTGTATGTGTGTGTGTGTATGTGTGTCTGTCTGTGTGTGTGTGTGTGTGTGTGTGTGTTGTGTGTGTGTTTGTGTGTGTGTTTGTGTGTGTGGATGTGTGCGTGTGGGTGTAAGTGTGTTTGCGTGTGTGAGTGTGTGTGGTTGTGTGCGTGTATGTGTGCGTGTGTGTGTGCGCGTGAGAGAGATAGCGAGAGAGAGAAAGAGGTAATGATAGAAAGAGAGAAGATACAGAGACAGAGACACAGACAGAGACAGAGAGAGAGACAGAGAGAGAAAGACAGAGAGAGAGAGAGAGAGAGAGAGAGAGAGAGAGAGAGAGAGAGAGAGAGAGAGAGAGAGAGAGACGGACGATTGGTCTTTCGCTGGGGGTATGCAGTGCCTTGGCAATGCACATCTACTTAATTCCTAATCATTTAGCAGATTTGCAGAGTGTTAACTGAGTACTCTTCCTTCGAACAGACTGTTGTTGCTTGTGTATCCCGATAGATGTTTCTGCGCGCACGCGTGCGTGTGTGTGCGTGTGTATATTCTGGCTTGTCGCTTTCACTTCGTTTTGCACGTGAAAAGTGCACGACTTCCTTCTCACAGGGATTGACGGTGTGTGTGTGTGTGTGTGTGTGTGTGTGTGTGTGTGTGTGTGTGTGTGTGTGTGTGTGTGTGTGTGCGTGCGCGTGCGTGCGTTCCTGTATGATTGTGTGTGTTGACCAGTGTTTGTGTACGTTTTCTGTTTTAAATGTGTTTTTATGTACTCTCTTACGACCCTTTAAACATCATTTTAACGCACACACACACACAAGCGCACGCTCTCCCTCTCTCTCTCTCTCTCGCTCGGAGATCACAACATCAATAAGTCCTGTACTTGTTTAAAAGTCCCGTGTACATTTCGGAGTTGAGAGAATTTCTCACTTGATTTGAGTCAAGGGGTACCCAGACATGAAAAATCACGGAGTTGATCGGGCACCACCCTGGTACATTTTGCGTAATGGCCGAATCCAAGATGGCCGCCATCGGCCGCATTGAAAATCCTAACTTTTGTGTTTTTGACAATATTTTCACTTGCAATACCTCTAATCCAAATGATTTTGATGTGTTGAGTTCATTTCTGGTATTATTTTGTTCATTTGGGGTCATCTTGGCCGAATCCAATATGGCCGCCACCGTCTGCAGTGAAAATCTTAACTTTTGTGTTTTTGACAATATATACACTTGTGACATATCTAATCCATCTGATTTTGGTGTGCTGAGTTCATTTCTGGTATTATTGTGTGAATTTGGGGTCATCTTGACCTTCCAATGTCAAGGTAATTTTCTTATACCGACAGTCTTGAACGTAACCAGGCGATATTCTAGCAGTAACAACTGGGCTCCTATACACAATGCTATTAGTTCTGACATGCATTTTCACAGTATGATTCACTGTTAAAGGTATAAGTCATTCTGATCTTGAATTCACAAGTAAACACCCTTTTTACCTATTCAACTAAAACTGTCTTTGCTGCTTTTTCACTTTGTTTCTGTTTTGTGTGGTCAATGACACATTCCAACACGAACAGAAAAGTTATCCAGTATGCAACATACATTCTCAATGTAACTGCAAGTGTCTCTTTCCCTCACTGATTGGAATTATCTGCTTTTCCATGGCAGAATGTGACGCATGAAACTCCAGCAGAACAGCACCCACACCGTCGTGTGTCACACTTGCCTGCACACTTGCATATTGTGAGCAAAGTGGGTGGCAGGGGCTTCATGCATTTAGATGGCAACAGGGTGCCAAAATGTTGCTCCCACCCATGTTCTAGTGGTTCTAGGTTGTCCTCACGTTGTTGACTGGTCGCCCCAAGCAGATGGCATGCTTTGTACACCAGAAAGGCTGCTCTGCGGATGTGGCCTCTGATGACATTGCTTGTGGGTGGGAGAGAGTCAATTCCAGCTTTGGCACTGCTGTAGTACTTCACTCTGAGCTGGTGGAACGTTTCCGCTGTTGTTTTTGATCTTACACCCACCCAGACACGTACAAGGTACTTTTCTGCCAGAGCTTCATCTTGCTCTGACAAGCTGTCTGTCTCTCCAAAGTTCATCAGATACCGTACAGGGTCAGTGGCTATAGCAGCGTGCTTCGTTCCAACCTTACTCATACAGTCATCTCCAGTCAGTATGTGTGCTTTGATCACACACTTGGCCAGCGGTGCTCCAAGCTTAGAAACTGCTTGTAGGTGCAGTGGAAGCATCCGCCGCTTCTCACCTGTACTGTACTGCTGCCAGATTTCCTTCAACCCCAGCGTTTGGAACTGAGGGGTGTAGTGAAGCAGTAGAGCGAACGTGTCCGTGTCGTTGGAACATACTACAACTCTCTTGCACTGTTTGACACAAACGGCCCACTCCACATGTAACACCAGTCTGGCGTCTACCTCTTCAATCCAGCTGTGCAGGTCAGAGATTTCTTCACCGCCAGCTGCTTTGGCTGGAAGCACCTCATCATCAGAGACGACAGAGCTGGCGATGATGACAGGATTTCCTTCAGCTCGATTGCTCACCATATCTCGAACCAGCAGCTGAAGATTCCGTTTGTTCTTCTCGGATGCCCAAAACTTATCAAGCTGCCGAGGGATGGGTGTGTTTGCGTTCATGCCAATAATGTCAATAGGCGTCACATTAGTTCGCCTCATGCGCTCGCCTTCTTTCAGGGAAAATTCAATGTATGAATCTAGCACCAGGTGAATGTAGTCCGACTCATGGCAGAGGCTTGTGGCTGATGTGATGACTGCAGTGACTACATCCCCGAGGGTAGAACATTCTGCTAGCGGCATCTGTCGCATCTTTGACATGAAGTCCACCACAACATGAGTGGGAAGAAGAGACGTCAGATTCCATTGAGTGAGGTCCAGTTGAGATTCAATTTCAACAACAAGTGTTGACTTGTTGGCGTGAGCGGGAAGATCACCATCAAACAGTGGAGTCACTGGCATTAGATCGTGATCAAGTATCTGCTTGATGTCCATGCCACGCTCCTTTGCAATATCCATGCTTCTCTGTGCCTCCGCAACGTCCTTGGATGAGAGATCCTTCTTTTCTTTGAGAATGGTTGCTGGTGTTTTCTGTGGCTGTTCGTTGAACTGGGGCAGCTTCCTCTTTGATATGGTTGCACTCATTTTCTTGGTCTTCTCGACCAGCACCTCCTGCCTGTATGACTGATAGACACGCTCTCCCTTCTCGAGACACTTGAGAAGACGCTCAGCCACTTGTCGGTCAACAGCCAGCTTGGTCAACAGGTGATGCAGTGGCACGGGTTCTTGAACCACCACCGAGTAAGGATTCTGTCGCTCAATCACAAAGTCTAGCAGCTTCTCAACATTCTGATTGAATTTGACACGGCGAGTAGAGCTTAGAGCATGCCGAAGATGGCATTCTGTGTGGTCCATGGGGTGGTTGGTGGTGAGCTGGTTGAGGAGATTGGTTATACACCCAATCTCGTGGAACAACAGTTCAAATTCTGCCACAGAACCGGCATTTCGTGTAGCTCCCACTACATAGTGACCTCCAGGTCCCTTGGACACTCGCTGGATGGTCTGCTCAACCTTCATGTCGCCTCCTACAGCACAGAACCAGCCTGGACGATCCTGACCAACCCACTGGTCCATAGAGAATCGTCGATAGAGCTCAGGATGGGTGAACTCTAGCACCTTGATTTGCTCAAGATACCACGAGCCGTAACGCCGATAATTGATGCAGTCAAATTCTGCAAAGATCGGCATAGAGTCCTCGACAGTAGCTGCATGTAGATCCCAATTTCCTTCTCTGTCGGAGGCAACAGTGTTTTTGATGACGGCGACCATCCGCAGCCAAACACCAAGGAATTGTTATGGCCAATCTCAATTTTTGGCAATACAAAGGCCAGTTTTATCCAACAGACTTTATTGTGTTTGTTTGTCTGTTTGTTTGTTTGTACATGCTTAAACGCTTCTATTTCGATTACTACACCTGTGATTATTGTCATCAGTATACGAACATTACATTGACCATGGCATTTGAAGGCCAAAATGACTCCAAAGGGACACTAGATGAGGAACGAAAAGAAGTGTGGCCGTCACCAACTCCCTTGCAGACCAAACTATACGGCAGTCGACAGGAGTTGGAGAAAACGACAACATTTATCACCAGTGCTGGACTGATTGTGTAACCTCTGCGAACGCCAAGAAGAAGAAGAAGACTCCAAAGGGACAAAATAATACCAGAAATGAACTCAGCACACCAAAATCAAATGGATTAGATATGTCACAAGTGTATATATTGTCAAAAACACAAAAGTTAGGATTTTCACTGCGGACGGTGGCGGCCATATTGGATTCGGCCAAGATGACCCCAAATGAACAAAATAATACCAAAAATGAACTCAACACATCAAAATCATTTGGATTAGAGGTATTGCAAGTGAAAATATTGTCAAAAACACAAAAGTTAGGATTTTCAATGCGGCCGATGGCGGCCATCTTGGATTCGGCCATTACGCAAAATGTACCAGGGTGGTGCCCGATCAACTCCGTGATTTTTCATGTCTGGGTACCCCTTGACTCAAATAAAGTGAGAAATTCTCTCAACTCCGAAATGTACACGGGACTTTTAAACAAGTACTGGACTAAGTAGAAGCGCAATGCCAACGTTCTGCTTACCCCCTGTCACGATCGGGTGACAGAGACCAAGAAAGCGTCACTCAGTGGAGTGCCTGTTCTGGGTCAATGTATGATAGAAAGCGCCTGTGTGTGATATTGGACACAGCAGTTTTTGCTGACAGTGCTCCCGAGCACGGATGTTTTGAAACGCACGAGCTTCACAGTGCGGGTTTCTGCTGTCATAGGGCTGACGGTTTTTTTTGCTGACAGCGCGCACGGGATTTGCAGGGATTGAGTTTCTCGTGTCTTTTTCCTGCTTGGGGAGGCAGAATCGTGTATAGCTGGACTGGTTTGGTGACAAGGTCAGTCACGTGTTTTTTGGCTAGGTGGTCTGTCAGAGACTCAAGGACGACACACTTGACACCCAGCGGCAGAAGGGGAAGGATCTAACACACAGTTACTAGAGTATGATGGTTTTTCACCGAGTATTATATTCGGCACTCTAGGGGAACTTCCACAAGTTATTCCTTTTCCTCTGCCACGTTATTTTGCTGAGGACAAGTCGTCACATTTCCTTCGTCGGCGATGGCTTTCGCATAAGGATTCGACAAGGGGTTCTGGACGTTTTGGGTCACTGTTGACGAACAGAGACTGTTCCAGGGAGGAAGCGGACTTTGCTTCCATTGAGAGTTACAATCATAGGCTTTTGAGGTAATAAATCATTATTTAACGCTGTTGATGAGTCTGTGTTGTGGAATGAAATACTCTCTGTTGTTCTTTCCAGGTTAGCGCATAATTTACTCTCTGTGACGCTAAAATACTAATCTGTATATGATTTTTGCAGATAGGGAGAGAAGGACGGAAAATGGCTGTTTTGTTGTTGTAAAAAGTCAGTTTTGTGCAGGCCCACGTGCTCGATGAGATATTTAAAGATGACATGTTTTAAGGTGGTGGGTGAGGGGTAGCTGACATGTTTAGTGCACCGATGCTTTCTGTTTGCAGCCTTCGTTCCTTCGTTCGTTTCGTTCGTTCGTTACGTTCCCGTAACATCGGCACGGCTGACTCTGGCGGGAACTGTTGGGGCTACGCTAACCAGGAGACCGGCTAACCAGGAGACCGGCTAACCAGCGGACCGGCTAACCAGCGAACCGGCTAACCAGCGGACCGGCTAACCAGCGAACCGACTAACCAGCATACCGGCTAAGCAGCAGCAGCAGAGATAAAGCTAAGTGCACCATGTCGTACGCACCCCGTTGACCACCGTTGTCTTTTCGTATCTATGATTTCATTGGAGTAGGGACAACGTGGGGTGTGTGACACCTGCACGAACTAGAGCTTTTCGAACAGAACATTCTCATTTGACTGTATTTACACGGGTTCAGCGTGTTACTATAATTTTCTACATACTACTGGCATTTTGTCAGTGAACACTGGTTTTTTACGTGTTGAGAACGTAAAAGGAACATATTTTGAGTGAAGGCTCGAGGGAGGTGGAGAGTTTATACATAAACAGGCGTCTGAAACTTATACTTTTGTTGACTCTATTTAATTGTATGCCTGCGAGAGTGGATCGTGGTGTGGTTAGTTAATTAGTAGTAATTAACCGGTTCATAATCACCTTGAGTGATATATTGAAACGTGACACGTGGGGGCCAAGCCGGGATTTACTCAGTTAATTTCCAACTGATAAAGACCCACCAATTAAGGATAACTAAGAGCAGATAATCTCGTCAGTGCTCGACTTATTTTCTGCTTGGTGCTACCCTTTTTTGTATAGTTTTGATCATATACCACACCTTAAGCGATTCACATCTTGCAGGAAATGTAAATTGTAATTTGTGAGTTATTGTATGCGCTAACTGTGATTACTTCCCTTTCCTTTGTTTGTGAATCTTTGTTGTTGTACGTTGAGTTTTCCGTTGCAGAGAGCTGAGCGGGGTTAGCGGATTCGTTATTCGTTTTACTCAGTTTTCTCTACATTGTTGTTTCGCATTCTGTAACAGGTTACATTTCTATAGTCTTGTTTTACTTGGATTTTTCTCCATATTTTGACTTTGTTGGAATTTTGGGGGGGAAGGGTCCGAGGACTTCTGTCCTAACCAAGGCTGTGGGAGACACTCTGTTTCACCGCAAAAAGCAGCCGATAAAGTAGGCCACGGCTGTGGGAAACACTTTGTTTCACCGCAAAAAGCAGCCATAAAGTAGGCTACGCGTTTTGTTCTACACCGTTTGGATTTTTCTTCTGCATTTTCCGGTTGCTGGATTTTTGTATCCATTTCATCACCGCGGGTTCTAGCTATAGCTGCGTTAGACTTACTTTTGCGATAAAGCTTTGCTAAAACTAACCATGGCTACAGGGGGATCTCCTACGAGGAGAATAACTTTCGAGACTCCTGGGAGCGAGCAACCGACTGAGCGAGACGCACGCGTTAGAGCCCGAAGCGTTCTAAAACGCTTAGAAGTAGAGCGCAAGGAAGAATTTGAGCGACTGACAAGAAAAGAAGAACGTGACCGACAGGACAAGAAAGACGAACTTGACAGACAAGAAAGGGAACGACAGGTTGAACGAGACAGACAGGAAAGGAAAGACGAACGTGACAGACAGGACAAGAAGGACGAACTTGACAGACAAGAAAGGGAACGACAGGCCGAACGAGACAGACAGGAAAAGAAAGACGAACTTGACAGACAAGAAAGGGAACGACAGGCCGAGCGTGACAGACAGGAACGGAAAGAGAAAGAGCAGGCGGATCGCGAACACCAGCTAGAACTAGCTAGGCTACAGGCCGAGAAGGGTACGCTTACTCAGGCTAGCGCGCCGACATTTGTTGCCGACCGTACGAGACTGCCGACGTTCGACGATGACAAGGACGAGCTCGACGACTTTTTACGCCGGTTTGAGCGCATTGCATCTGACCAGAAGTGGGAAGAGGCCACGTGGGCTAGCCGCCTTAGCACCTGCTTGAAAGGACGCGCATTGCAGCTCTACAACGCTTTGGAGGACGACGAGGCGAGAGACTATCAGGCACTTAAGAAGGCGTTACTCCAGCGCTTTAACCTGACTGCGGAAGCCTACAGACGACGTCTGCGTAACAGCAAGAGACTGAGCGGCGAGCTGAGTCATCAGTTTGTGGCACGCCTTAACCTCTACCTGCGGCGCTGGGTGGAGATGGCCGAAAAGGACTGGACCGTCAACGACCTTGCCGACCTCATTGTCATGGAACAACTGATGTCCAGCCTGCGACCTGAGGTGGTGACCTTCGTGCAGGAGCACCAGCCAAAGACTACTCAGGAGGCAGCCGACTGGATCAGAGTGCACGAGGACGCCCAGGCGATCTCCGGCAAATCTTCAGGCTCACGGCCAGGAAAAACGGGAAATTCGGGTTCTTCAGGACCCAAGGACGGGAAGGACGATCAGGGACACAAGGGATCGAGTTCCAGATCTGACATCCAGTGTTACTACTGCAACAAGCGGGGCCACGTGAAGAAGGACTGCCACAGGAGACAGGCTGACCAGAAGGGCGTTCACTTTGTTGGCAGTGAGGAGTTAAGGGACGTCACGAGCTCATGCACCATTCCACAACTCTGCGTTCCGTGCTCCAGGAAACATTTCCAGCCCCACTGCAACGTCTACGTTAACGGAGTGAAGGGCGAAGGTCTGCGGGGCACAGGAGCAGACATGATAGTGGTTCGGGCGAGTCTAGTTCCAGCTATGGCCTACACAGGAGACAGCATCAGGGTGAGAATGGCCGAGGCATCTCACGCTTACGATTTGAACACGGCAGTGATCAAGGTCGTAACCCCGTTGTTCACGGGGACCATTGTGGCCGTCGTCATGGACGATCCTCCATGCGACTTGCTCATTGGAAACCGGGTTCAGTTTGTGGACGGCGTCACCAGGGAGGTTCCCGTTTATCGGTCTCCCGACGTCATTTCAGTGCTCACGCGGGCACAGGCGGAGCGAGAGGACAAACCTCTCAAACCCCTACCTGCTGCACGAGCTGCCCTGGGGAACGTGACCCCCGCGCTTCTCGCGAAGGCTCAGGATTCTGACCCGACCTTAGCTACTCCTCGGGAGCACGCGAAGTCGGGGAAGGTGAAGCTGAGCGGGAAGCATGGGAGGTCAAGGTTCCTCAGGGACAAGAAGTTGCTCTACCGTGAGTTCAGCAACAAGGAAGGTGCATTCAAACAGGTTGTCGTGCCTCGCGAGTTTCGCGAGGGTGTCATGGCAACGGCACACGACTCGATTCTGGGAGGTCATCTTGGTACCAAGAAGACCACGGATCGTGTCTGGCGCCACTTTTACTGGCCAGGCATCTGCACGGATGTCCGACGTTTCTGTGCGTCCTGCGATAAGTGCCAGAAGGTGGTTGCCAAAGGAAGGGTGAGGAAGGTCCCCTTAGAGAAGATGCCGCTCATCGACGAACCCTTTCGTCGGGTGGCAGTGGACATCATCGGGCCCATCTTGCCTGCGTCTGAGGACGGAAACAGATACATTTTGACCATGGTGGACTACGCTACTCGATACCCAGAGGCGATCCCTCTGAAATCGATTGAAGCCACGCGAGTAGCTGAGGCTCTGGTTACTATGTGGTCCCGGCTGGGAATTCCATCAGAGGTACTCACCGACAGAGGCACGCAGTTCACGGGAGGAGTGATGGCGGAGGCAGCACGACTGCTATCACTGGAGCAGCACTTCACCACTCCTTACCATGCTCAGTGCAACGGACTGGTGGAAAGGTTCAATGGCACCTTGAAGACCATGCTGAGGAAACTAGCTCAGGAGAAACCACGCACGTGGGACAGGTACATCCCAGCATTGCTTTTTGCATACCGCGAGGTTCCTCAGGAGAGCTTGGGTTTTTCCCCATTTGAGTTGTTGTACGGCAGACAGGTACGCGGTCCCATGGCTATCCTGCGTCAAGCTTGGACGGACGAAGAAGCTGACGAGGAGGTGCAGACGACGGCGACCTACATCGTAGAACTCAGGAACAGGATTGAAGAGACCTGCAAACTGGCTCAAGAGAACCTGGGAAGAGCAGCACAGCGTTACGCGCGAGGATTCGACCGCAAGGCACGGCCGCGCAGCTTCAAGATTGGAGAACGGGTGTTGCTACTTCTACCTGTCAAACACAACAAGCTACAACTGCAGTGGCAAGGACCTTTTGAGGTGACAGCGAAAGTGGGCCAGAACGACTACAGGATCGTCATGAACGGGAAAGCACGCCTGTACCACGCCAACCTGCTGCGCGCCTACATAGAGAGGACTGCCTACGGGGAAAAGGACAAAGTGACAGAAGCAGTTGCTGTCGTGATGGACGAGACAACGGAAGAACAGGGAGGAGGACGGGTACCAGTTTGTCCGCTGGAGGCTAGTGAGGATCTCACGGACGTGCACATCTCACCTGATCTTGGGGACGACCAGCAGGCGGACCTGCAAGAGATCCTGAAGGATGCAGCACGGGTCCTTACAGACATACCACTTCAGACGCATCTAGAGGAGTTTACCTTCGACTTGCTGGAGAAACAGCCAGTGAGGACGAAGCAGTATCCCATGCCTCATGCCCAGAAGGAGGTGGTCAGGAAGGAAATCGCCGACATGACGAAGTTGGGCGTCATCGAGCCAGCGAACTCTCCCTACAGTTCACCAATTGTGCTTGTAAAGAAGAAGGATGGACGCGTCAGGTTCTGTGTCGACTACCGGAAGCTGAACAAGATTACGGCGTTTGACGCGGAACCCATGCCTGATGTGGACTACCTCTTCAGTCACTTGGCCAAGGCCAAGTACTTTTCCAAACTGGACCTCACCAAGGGATACTGGCAGATCCCAGTTGCCGAGGAAGACCGCCCAAAGACTGCTTTTACCACTCCATTCGGCCAGTTCCAGTGGACAGTCATGCCTTTTGGTCTACAGAATGCAGGTGCCGTCTTCACTCGCATGATGAGGAAACTTTTGGAACCATTGAAGCGCGAGGACATCAGCAGTTTCATCGACGATGTGCTGATCGCGACAGAGACATGGACTGAACATCTCGACGCCCTGCGCGACGTGTTCGGAAGGTTGAAGGACGGAAATCTGGGAGCTAAACCGTCCAAGTGCTACTTGGGATTTCGGGAATTGTCTTTCCTGGGTCATGTTGTCGGCGAGGGATTGCTCGTTCCAGAGGACGACAAGATCCAGAAGATTCGGGAGGCGGAGCCACCGCGCACGAAGAAAGAAGTCAGGTCTTTCCTGGGCCTAGCCAGCTTCTACAGACGCTTCATCCCGCACTTTGCCGAAATCGCACTACCACTGACCAACCTTACCAAGAAACTACAACCGACCGTTGTAGTGTGGACTGAGGAATGCAGCTCCGCATTCAACACCCTGAAGAGGCGACTCACCAGTCAGCCTATTCTCCGACTACCAGACCTGAACAAGGACTTCGTGCTGAGGACAGACGCTTCAGGAAAGGGACTTGGGGCAGTGTTGCTTCAGGAGACAGAGGGGTTTTTGCACCCTGTTTGCTTCGCCAGCCGTAAGCTGACCTCGGCCGAGGCAGCGTATGCAACGGTTGAACGCGAGTGTCTCGCCATTGTCTGGGGCATCCAGAAGTTCGAAGCGTACCTGTACGGACGACCTTTCTGTCTGGAGACGGACCATCAACCTCTGCAATATCTTCAGGTTGCAAGGTTGGCAAACGCCAGACTTATGCGCTGGGCGTTGATCCTCCAACCGTACCAATTCACGGTACGCGTCATTCCGGGCGCCAACAATGTTGGAGCTGACTTTCTCTCTCGGGCTGGAGAGGAGAACGTGACTGTGAGCGAAACCGAGGTTTCGTCTTGAAGAGGGGAGGTGTGTCACGATCGGGTGACAGAGACCAAGAAAGCGTCACTCAGTGGAGTGCCTGTTCTGGGTCAATGTATGATAGAAAGCGCCTGTGTGTGATATTGGACACAGCAGTTTTTGCTGACAGTGCTCCCGAGCACGGATGTTTTGAAACGCACGAGCTTCACAGTGCGGGTTTCTGCTGTCATAGGGCTGACGGTTTTTTTTGCTGACAGCGCGCACGGGATTTGCAGGGATTGAGTTTCTCGTGTCTTTTTCCTGCTTGGGGAGGCAGAATCGTGTATAGCTGGACTGGTTTGGTGACAAGGTCAGTCACGTGTTTTTTGGCTAGGTGGTCTGTCAGAGACTCAAGGACGACACACTTGACACCCAGCGGCAGAAGGGGAAGGATCTAACACACAGTTACTAGAGTATGATGGTTTTTCACCGAGTATTATATTCGGCACTCTAGGGGAACTTCCACAAGTTATTCCTTTTCCTCTGCCACGTTATTTTGCTGAGGACAAGTCGTCACATTTCCTTCGTCGGCGATGGCTTTCGCATAAGGATTCGACAAGGGGTTCTGGACGTTTTGGGTCACTGTTGACGAACAGAGACTGTTCCAGGGAGGAAGCGGACTTTGCTTCCATTGAGAGTTACAATCATAGGCTTTTGAGGTAATAAATCATTATTTAACGCTGTTGATGAGTCTGTGTTGTGGAATGAAATACTCTCTGTTGTTCTTTCCAGGTTAGCGCATAATTTACTCTCTGTGACGCTAAAATACTAATCTGTATATGATTTTTGCAGATAGGGAGAGAAGGACGGAAAATGGCTGTTTTGTTGTTGTAAAAAGTCAGTTTTGTGCAGGCCCACGTGCTCGATGAGATATTTAAAGATGACATGTTTTAAGGTGGTGGGTGAGGGGTAGCTGACATGTTTAGTGCACCGATGCTTTCTGTTTGCAGCCTTCGTTCCTTCGTTCGTTTCGTTCGTTCGTTACGTTCCCGTAACATCGGCACGGCTGACTCTGGCGGGAACTGTTGGGGCTACGCTAACCAGGAGACCGGCTAACCAGGAGACCGGCTAACCAGCGGACCGGCTAACCAGCGAACCGGCTAACCAGCGGACCGGCTAACCAGCGAACCGACTAACCAGCATACCGGCTAAGCAGCAGCAGCAGAGATAAAGCTAAGTGCACCATGTCGTACGCACCCCGTTGACCACCGTTGTCTTTTCGTATCTATGATTTCATTGGAGTAGGGACAACGTGGGGTGTGTGACACCTGCACGAACTAGAGCTTTTCGAACAGAACATTCTCATTTGACTGTATTTACACGGGTTCAGCGTGTTACTATAATTTTCTACATACTACTGGCATTTTGTCAGTGAACACTGGTTTTTTACGTGTTGAGAACGTAAAAGGAACATATTTTGAGTGAAGGCTCGAGGGAGGTGGAGAGTTTATACATAAACAGGCGTCTGAAACTTATACTTTTGTTGACTCTATTTAATTGTATGCCTGCGAGAGTGGATCGTGGTGTGGTTAGTTAATTAGTAGTAATTAACCGGTTCATAATCACCTTGAGTGATATATTGAAACGTGACACCCCCAGCGAACGACAAATCGCCTCTCCCACTCTCTCTCTCTCTCTCTCTCTCTCTCTCTCTCTCTCTCTCTCTCTCTCTCTCTCTCTCTCTCTCTCTCTCTCTCTCTCTCTCTCTCTCTCTCTCTCTTTCTCTTTCGCTCTGTCTGTCTGTCTGTCTCTCTCTCTCTCTGTCTCTCTCTCCTCTCTTTCCTATTCTCTCTCTCTCTCTCTCTCTCTCTCTCTCTCTCTCTCTCTCTCTCTCTCTCTCCCTCCCTCTGTCTCTCTGTATCTCTCTCTCTCACACACATACACACACACACACACACACACTAACACACACACACACACACATACACACGAACGCACACACACACACACACCCAACAAACACACACACTAACACACACACACACATAATGCGCACACATACGGACACACACACACATATACACACACGCAAGCAAGCCCTCTTCCTCTTATTTCTCTCTCTCTCTGTCTCTGTCTCTCTCTCTCTCTCTCTCTCTCTCTCTCTCTCTCTCTCTCTCTCTCTCTCTCTCTCTCTCTCGCTCGGAGACCACGACATCAAGTAAAAAATCAAAAAACCAATAAGACATCCACTGACGGAAGTATCACTGTGTTCTGCCGATGTTTTTTTTTTAACTCGGGTTTGTTAAAAACAACGGCAGAACACAGTAAGGGAAGTTGCTGTGTTCTGTCGTTGTTTTTTGAGAACTTAAATCGGTTTAAATGGACTTACTTTATGAAATCTCAGGAACTAAACGTCATTGAGACTTAAAATGTACTGACAAAATACGCGCTGATGTGCTCATAATGATGACATAAAAATCTCATTTTTGACAAAAATGGACTTGCTGTGTTTTGTCAGAGGGCAGAAATCTCCACAGGCCATGCCAGCGTTCCTTTCTCCATCATA
>NC_090260.1:41753042-41795542 GCF_037325665.1 Littorina saxatilis | reverse complement strand
TTGATTTGGTTTTTTTGTTTGTTTTTATTCAGACATTTTTTTTCCTTGGTCGTATTTTGTATTTGCAGCATTCCTTTAAACCTTCGCCCGACCGGGTTATCGACTACACACGGAAGACATCGTGGGGCCGTGCTGACCCATGCTTCTCAAAAAATGAAAAAAATATGCATACCCTTCCGTAGACCCATGCTTTCCAAAGAAGCAAACACGTGCATCCCCTTCCGTAGACGCCGTGGTTAAATTTCCGCGAGAAGTATTTCAATTAAATTATTAATTTAATTGTTACCATGCGGACTAAAGCTTCTCAGAAAAGGAAACACGTGAATACCCTTCTGTAGACGTCGTGGGGCCGTGTGGACCCACATTGTTATGCATTAATTTCGCTCCAGGCGACTTGCTTATTAACTCCAAAATTAAACAGATCGCAGAAAATGATGTTTAGAGCCAATACCTGAAGGTTTGTGACTTCTCTCCCTAGTTTTTATGTAAGTTCCTTCAGTTTGAGAAACATGGGTCCGCACGGCCCCACGATGTCTTCCGTGTGTAGTCTAAATTTGACCTGTGTGTTTTTACATTTAGTCAAGTTATGACTAAATGTTTTAACATCGAGGGGGGAATCGAGACGAGGGTCGTGGTGTATGTGCGTGTGTCTGTGTGTGTGTGTGTGTGTGTGTGTGTGTGTGTGTGTGTGTGTAGAGCGATTCAGACTAAACTACTGGACCGATCTTTATGAAATTTGACATGAGAGTTCCTGGGTATGAAATCCCCGAACCTTTTTTTCATTTTTTTGATAAATGTCTTTGATGACGTCATATCCGGCTTTTCGTGAAAGTTGAGACGGCACTGTCACGCCCTCATTTTTCAACCAAATTGGTTGAAATTTTGGTCAAGTAATCTTCAACGAAGCCCAAACTTCGGTATTGCATTTCAGCTTGGTGGCTTAAACATTAATTAATGACTTTGGTCATTAAAAATCTGAAAATTGTAAAAAAAAAAAAAAATTATAAAACGATCCAAATTTACGTTTATCTTATTTTCCATCATTTGCTGATTCCAAAAACATATAAATATGTTATATTCGGATTAAAAACAAGCTCTGAAAATTAAATATATAAAAATTATTATCAACATTTTTTATCGAAATCAATTTAAAAACACTTTCATCTTATTCCTTGTCGGTTCCTGATTCCAAAAACATATAGATATGATATGTTTGGATTAAAAACACGCTCAGAAAGTTAAAACGAAGAGAGGTACAGAAAAGCGTGCTATCCTTCTCAGCGCAACGAATACCCCGCTCTTCTTGTAAATTCCACGGGCACTGCCTTTGCCACGGGCGGTGGAGTGACGATGCTACGAGTATACGGTCTTGCTGCGTTGCGTTGCGTTCAGTTTCATTCTGTGAGTTCGACAGCTACTTGACTAAATGTTGTATTTTCGCCTTACGCGACTTGTTAATTACTTCTCGCTGAAATGTAATGATCTTGTAGGACATAAGAGCTTTTTAGGTGTCTGAGGCATTCTTAAAAGCTCATTAAAAAATTCACACTGGTTTAAGAGATATTTGCAATTAAACACCCTTCTGGGTCCACACGGACCCACGACGACCGGCGAAGGTTAATCAAAATGTGGTTCTAGCTTTCATATAGCTGTATGTGGTAGGCCCATGTGTCCTTTGCTGAAGGTATGATGCGTCTGGGCTGGTTGGCAACTGTGCCAAATGTATTGCACTTCTAATACATTAATGTATTTGTTTGGTTACATAACGGTATCTTGTAAAAGCATTTATCCTACATACGTGAGAGAGACACCCGTGAGATAATAATCGTTCAAATCACACGTGTGTATATCATGTAAATGAGGTTATGTCAAGCAAGTCTGGCAGGGACCTGTTTTTCCACTGCTTACGATGCCAAAGTCACCCAGACAAACGTCATTATAGAAACAAAAATTGCGCTCGCTAATTACCCTCGATGAATCTTTAGAACTAACACGTCACGCCACACTTTCAGAGTGACGTTTCATTGCTTTGACGTAATAGATTGCACAAGGCTTTAGAAGAGATCGAGGTTCCAAAACAAGCCTCTTCAATTATTTATATTAGCTGCCTCTACTGCAAGACATTTTCAGTCAAATACACGTAAGTACAGTATGTAGGATAAACAGAATACTACATGGCTTGCTGTGTCTTACCAGATTTACACTCGTTGCTTTTTCAAATAGTGCACAGCTCGCTTTCGCTCGCAGTTCAATATTTAAAAAAAATAAACTCGTGTAAATCTGATAGGACACAGCAAGCCATGTAGTATTCTCTATAGACACAGCAAGTCAGGTAGTATTATCTATGTGTGTCATTTAAGAAAGGTTGTGATTCTCTGTCCCACATCACACAAAATTAATAATTAGATTGGTGAACAAATGAACGTGCACTGTGTTTTCGCCAAGAGCAGAGTACATGCTGCATATATATGTGTGCAGATCAGGCGGTTCTGTCCGACTGCTATGTGAGGTACAGCAGCAACTCGCAGACACTCACTGGCTGCTGTCGGTTCGAACACGCGTTCAGCGCTATCTGTCCCATGTCCTGCCATTGGGCCCAGATAGATGGTACAAACAAGGTAAAGAAACAGTTGTGACTTGCCATAAGGCCTAAAAAAAAAATAGGTGTGGTTACGGTAACCCGACCTACCCTATTTTTAGGGGCCGATCCTATAACTTTTTATTACATTTGTCAAACAAACAAAAACAACAAAAAAAACGAGTGCAAAAAACGCAATGAAAGCGAAAGCGCCCGTGTCGCACACTTATTTCCCTGTCAAGTAGGTTTAATTTGTACACATTAGAAAAAAAAGTTTAAAAAAAAAAAGTGATTGCCTACCTACCTACCCTATTTTTTTGGCTATGTTACCGTAACCACACCTATTTTTTTTTTTGGCCTAACCTTAAACAGCCTTACTCTGGCATGGGAATTCTCCTTGGATCAGTGGATTTTCGACAAAAGATACACATTTCCGAGGGGACAAAGCATTCCTTATCCGAGAAAGAAGAAAACAATCGAGAGAAAAAAAAATTCGAGGAAGACAAATCGAACAAGAGGCGAAGCCTTCAAGGCTCACGTAAGAAATCGACAAACAGTAACACAAACTCAATCACTCCGTCACACATACACACACACACACACACACACACACACACACACACACACACACACACACACACACACACACACACACACACACACACACACACACACACACACACACACACACACACACACACACACACACACACACACACACACACACACACACACACACACACACACACACACACACACAGTAAGCATAGGTGAAACTGTGCAAGAAAGCGAGACCCTGGATCTGCCAAGTAGTCTCGGCCCGCTCACAATAACAATGACCGAGACGTTCAGTAATTCCTTTGCGTGACGTCTAACCCTCTTACGTCATAATGTGACGTCTTCAAATAGTTTCTATCACACACGTCAAACACTTTTGACCGAGACTGACGTAATCCATAGACTCGGAAATGTTAAAGTTTCTATCACACACATACACACACACACACACACACACGCACGCACGCACGCACGCACAGACAGACAAAGTTTATCATCGCATAGGCTACACTTACGTGAGCCAAAAATACAATCTGCCTAGTATGACCAATTATGTCTTCCATAAACCGTCCCTTCTTTGAGTAAGATTCCGCCCTTTTCAGCCACTTTTGCAAACAAGTAATATTAATTCAGTGAAAAGGATTAACATGCTCGTTGGTTTCGGGTTATACAAAAAAATCTATTAAATTTGGTCAGGGTTTTTGCTGTGTAAATACACTGAGCACAAAAAGTTAAGGATATTTGTTCAGTGGTATGCCCCAGATATTAATCAGCAGTTTTTTGGTCAGATATATACGTGTTTTTGAAGATCAGTCTTTCTTCTGCTCAAAAATGTGTTTCTGGAATCTGAGTAATATCTGGGTATGACGTCACAGGTCCGGGACCACGCCGACCCTCAAAAATGGCGTTTTTTGACGGCATGATTCACTTTCAACCACCGTCGAAACGGTGACTTAAACTGAATGATATTTTGCATTTTTACACCAAAAAGTTTATTTGGTGTCTTACCTAACAAGTCATACAAATTTCGTTCAAATCCGCCCGCAGTCAGGCTGATCCAGCGTGGAAAGGAGAGCGACCACAATCCTGAAAAACAGCAAAAAATCCATGTTTTTTATGGTGTTTTTGCTGGGTAGCCGCAGTTGATATGCAATTAATCTAAAACTTCAAATAGTAGCCTCTCCACATTTCACAGAACCATGAAAAAGTCCCTCACCTGTATATGTTCCAGTACTTAGAGCAAACGAAACCCGAGAATGGACGTTGTAACGGGTTTCCGTTAAAAATGTGTAAACGTTTGTAACATCCAAGACACAAATGTGATATACACTCAACTTTGTATACTTTGCAAAAAATGGTGCCATTACATGTGTGCCAAGTTTCAGAAACATTCGTTCACGGGCTCAAATGTTATGATCGTTTGAAAAGAGGTAAAAAAATACTGTCTCTGGTGTCTTTCGCGCAACTTTTTTTAAGGACTTTTTCTATAATTGTTTCTCGTTCTCCGATAGGATGCGTATAGCCTTCACGGATGATGCGAACACCTTGCTCAGTAGTGTTTTGAACACAGCTGTGCTGCATAAAAAAGAAGTAAAGAAGACAAAACAAAACAAAAACAGAAGAATGCAGACATGACGTCATATAATTCAAAAAATATTACGTCAGAGGGAGGCAACACTGTTTTTTTCTCATCGTCGTCTTGATAGTGGCAAAACACAATCTGGCATTTGCTGTGACGAATCAGACAGTTAGAATGCTACGAAATGGAGCTGTGGAGATGGACATCGCCAGGTTTTTAAGAGTCTGAAAGAGCATTGTCTCGAGGTCATAACGGCCTACTATACAGAGAACCGTTATCTGTCCGTTATGACACAGAGAGAACGCCTTTTTGGTTGTCCCTTAATTCGTAAATCGTGAACATTAAGCTACGGGAACAGTCACACAAACTCAAAAAGTATAATTATTTGGAGCTCTTCGGATTATTTTTTTATCATGCACACATACAAACACACACGTAGTCACAGACAGACAGATGCATAAACTCACGCGCTTGCACACCCACCGTGCCAAAGACAAATTTCAAAAACAACACACCTAACACACATTTTATATAAAGGAAACAGGTTTCAATCGCTGAGCTTTGTGCAATTAACCTTGATAGTGGAAAGTGTGTGTCCTGATCACTCAGCTACCTTGATATAAGTTTTGCAGACGTCATCGTCTAAAAATAGAACAGTCCAGTGGAGTGAGATTTTACTTTTTATTTCTTCAAAGTCATGAAGCTATGTCTTTTGAGCCCATGAAAGAATGTTTCTGAAACTTGGCACACATGTAATGACACGATTTTTTGCAAAGCATACAAAGTTGCGTGCATGTCACATTTGTTTCTAGGACGTTACGAACGTTTGCACATTTTTAACGGAAAACCGTTACAACTTCCATTCTCGGGTTCTGTTTGCTCCAAATACTAGCGCGAATCCAGATGAGGGTCTTTGTCATCGTTCTGTAACTACTTGTCAAAGAGGGGGGTAGGTCGTTTCCTCCGTTAAAATGGGGACCTTTACGGAACTTCCCCTTATTTTGTCAGTTGCTAATGAAAGATGAAACACCCGACAACGTTCTAGTCAACTAATTTTGGTGGTGCACTCGCCCTATCGCAAAAAAAAAACAAGTCACGTGAAGCGATATAAAAACATTTAGTCAAGATCAACACAACAAACCAATCATCGCCAAGACTACATTCAGATAGTCTCGGCTAACCATATCGAAGAACAAGACGGGTCACGCTTGCCGCCGCGAAGCACGCGTCCGTAGTACTTAGTGAACCTATTTTCTTTCATAAATACATTTTTAGAGTCAACATGACATATCTATATATTTTTGAATTCAGGAGAAGATGAGGAATACAATGCAATAAATTTTAAATCTGTTTGCGAAAAATCAATTGTTATGACAACTTTAATGAGCAAACTCATTAATCAATTTTTAAGCCGCCAAGCTGAAATGCAATACCGAAGTTTGGGCTTCGTCGAAGATTTTTTGACCAAAATTTCAACCAATTTGGTTGAAAAATGAGAGCGTGACAGTGCTGCATCAACTTTCACAAAATGATATGACGTCATCAAAGACATTTATCAAAAAAATGGAGAAAAAAAGTCTGGGGATATTATACTTAGGAACTCTCATGTAAAGTTTCATGAAGATCGGTCCAGTAGTTTTCTCGGAATCACTTTATACACACACACACACACACACACACACACACACACACACACACATATACACACATACACACACACACACACACACACACACACACACACACACACACACACACACACCCCAAGCCCCACCGGTTGGCCTAGTGGTAAGGCGTCTGCCCCGTGATCGGGAGGTCGTGGGTTCGAACCCCGGCCGGGTCATACCTAAGACTTTGCAATTGGCAATCTAGTGGCTGCTCCGCCTGGCGTCTGGCATTATCGGGTTAGTGCTAGGACTGGTTGGTCCGGTGTCAGAATAATGTGACTGGGTGAGACATGAAGCATCTGCCGTTTTACTAAAGCTAGATAGGAACCTGATGTTTTGCACACACCGTTTGCGCCACAATTTAAAGCTACTCACCAAATGTCAGCTCAATTGAACCCAGAGTACCAGAGATAAAAGTCTAAGCCGAAGTGTGACAAACAGTCAAACAAACAAACAAACACACACACGGACAGAGTGATTCCTATAGTATACACCGCCATGTAAAGGCGGCGCAAACATCACTCGGTGAAGAGGACCAGAAAAAGCAACAACAACAACAACAACAACAACAACAACAACAACAACAACAACAACAACAACAACAACAACAACAACAACAACAAAAGCACCGAAGAAAAGCGCCCTTCGTCTTCCATCCACATTGTATGTGTCTCGTTTCAGGTCAACTTTCGGGAGACTACCACCTCGTCGACGCTCTCAAAATATAAAAGTGGAGAGTGCAAGTTTTCCAAGAGTTCGGTCCTGACCTGGTATCCCTGCCAGTATAGATACAGCGTCCTGTTCTTCCCCGGGCCTGCAGAAGCCTTGGTTTCTGATGGATGCGGCCGTAAGTCTTCTTCTTCTTCTTCTTCTTCTTCTTCTTCTTCTTCTTCTTCTTCTTCTTCTTCTTCTTCTTCTCCCTTTTACATTTAGTCAAGTTATGTCTAAATGTTTTAACATAGAGACGGGGAATCTAGACGAGGATCATGGTGTGTGTGTGTGTGTGTGTGTGTGTGTGTATAAAATGATTCCGAGAAAACTACTGGACAGATCTTCATGAAACTTTACATGAGAGTTCCTGAGTATAATATCCCCAGACTTGTTTTTTCATTTTTTGGATAAATGTCTTTGATGACGTCACATCCGGCTTTTTGTGAAAGTTGAGGCAGCACTGTCACGCTCTCATTGTTCAACGAAATTGGTTGAAATTTCGGTCAAGTAATCTTCGACAAAGCCCGGCCTTTGGTATTGCATTTCAGATTGGAGGCTTAAAAATTGATTAATGAGTTTGCTCATTAGAGTTGTCATTAAAATCGATTTTCCGCAAACAGATTTAAAATGTATCGCATTGTATTCCTCATCTTTTCCTGAATTCAAAAATATACAGATATGTTATGTTGACTCTAAAAATGGACTTAGAATGAAAGAAAATAGGTTCAATAAGTACAACGGACGCGTGCTTCGCGGCGAGCGTGACCCGTCTTGTTCTTCGATATGGTTAGCCGAGACTATCTGAATGAAGTCTCGGCGATGATTGGTTTGTGGTGTTGATCTTGACTAAATGTTTTTATATCGCTTCACGCGACTTGTTGTTATTGTTGTTGTTGTTGTTGTTCTTCTTCTTCTTCTTCGATCATGGGCTTAGACTCCCACGTTCACTCATGTTTTTAGCACGAGTGGATGTGTACGTGTATGACCGTTTTTACCCCGACATTCAGGCAGCATATGCCGATTTCGGGAGAGGCATGCTGGGTATTTTCGTGTTTCTATAACCCACCGAACTCTTACAGGATCTTTTCCGTGCGCACTTAGTCTTGTGCTTACGTGTACACACGAAGGGGGTTAAGTCACTAGCAGGTCCGCACATAAGTTGACCTGGAAGATCGGAAAAATCTCCACTCGTAACCCACCAGCCGGCAGCGACCGGGATTCGAACTCACGACCTCCCGATTAGGAGGCCGATGTCTTACCACCACGCCACTGCGCCCGTTGCAGTAGCACATGGTTAAACCCCCAAAAGTAGATTATGCTTTATGACCGTGTGTTTGTGTTATTAGAAATGCGATGTGGTGCCACAAAACAAATGTCCATGTTTATATGTAAAATGAAAATAGACATTAAAGTTTTCTTATCTTATCTTATCTTATCTTATGTTATTAACCCTGCTAGGATTATCAATTTTAAATTGTTGTGATACGGGAAGTACTTATTTGTTGAAAATAAATGAAAACCGGTGTAACCTTAGTCAATTTTAACCCTCCCTCCCCCGCTTCAAACTTCAGTAATAAGTATATCAGGAACTTTTAAAAACAAAATGTATGTATATATGTATGCATCTATGTATTCCTACAGGTTTGGGGGTTGGGGTCTTTCTTGTCCAGCCCCCCCCCCTCTGGACCCCACCTTCAAACTTCAAGAATAAGTACTTTAATTAGGACCTTATAAAACAAAATGTGTGCATATAATATGTGTGCATCTATGTATCTCTACAGATTTGTCGGGGGCTATCCCAAAATGAACATATTTGACCCTCCACCACGGAATGAGTCGCATGTCACCTCGCGCGGTTCTGCGCTAGGCCTAATATACGTCTGGGGGGGTGTAAGGTATCAGTGTGAGGGTCACCTTAGTCACAGGCGTATAACTCAAACAGTTTTCGCTCTTTTCTAAAACGGGTTTCACCACTGGATAGAGCATAAACAACTCTTTATGAAAATGTAAAAATATGAAAATCATGCAAAGGTGACATGCGACTCATTCCGTGGTGGAGGGTCACATATTTGATTTTAAATGCCCATGTACTTATTCGTGAAGTTTGCAAGGAGGAGGGGGGGGGGGTCAGACCTACTCAGTTGACCCCACCCCTAAAACCAGTAGAGATACGCACATACTACATATATTTATGAATTATGTTTTAAAAGGTCCTCATGTACTGATTCTTGACATTTAAAGGGAGGGGAAATGAGGGGGGGGGGGGGGGCGGATTGACTAGCTGAGTCAGTTTTGATTGGGGGGGGGGGGGGTCATTTTTGAGTAGAGATACATAGATGAATATGCATACATTTTGTTTTTAAAGGTGAAAATGTACTTATTCTTGAAGTTTGAAGGAGGGGCGGGGGGGGGGGGAGTCCAAATTGACTAAGGGGGGGGGGGGGGTCAAAACTTACTAGCCCAGAATGACAGCCCGGTAAAAATAGGCTAGCCATGAATTACTCCCCGGTCACAATGCTCTGGTACACCGGTTTGATAGACGGCGAGAACTGTCGTGTAACGGTCTTATAATTGCTACGTGAGTCTACATAAAATGCTTGAGGGAGTGTTACAAAATGACGGTGGGATTTCTTGCAAGCAACACTTCCTGTCTATTTGTTTTTACTCACCTGAGTAAATAATGACTAAGAGAGAATGAGACTTGGTGGGCATCGTCAATATCAAGGTCACACAGTATGACTGTATTCGGATCATGAAATAAACATTAGTCAAATCCTTGAACGTTTTTAAATCTGGAGCTTTGGAGCTTTACACACTCCCAGGGTTTCATGCTCTTCATGCACACACACAAACACATACATACACACACACACAGAAGCAATCGCGCACACATGTACACACATAAGCACGCACGCACACACAAACAAACAAGGATAGGAAAATATCATATACGCACAGAGAAGAATACACAGAGTTTTGCACATTTGTTGGGTGTGTGTGTGTGTGTGTGTGTGTGTGTGTGTGTGTGTGTGTGTGTGTGTGTGTGTGTGTGTGTGTGTGTGTGTGTGTGGTGTGTGTGTGTGTGTGTGTGGTGTGTGTGTGTGTGTGAGTGTGTGTGTGTGTGTGAGTGTGTGTTCGAGTGCGTGTGCGTGTGTGTGTGTGTGTGTGTGTGTGTGTGTGTTCGAGTGCGTGTGTGGGTGTGTGTGAGTGTGTGTGTGTGTGTGTGTGTGTGTGTGTGTGTGTGTGTGGTGTGTGTGTGTGTGTGAGTGTGTGTGTGTGTGTGTGTGAGTGTGTGTTCGAGTGCGTGTGCGTGTGTGTGTGTGTGTGTGTGTGTGTGTTCGAGTGCGTGTGTGGGTGTGTGTGAGTGTGTGTGTGTGTGTGTGTGTGTGTGTGTGTACGTTCCTATCCATCAAACCGGGTTCACGGCTAGTTAACACTCAGTAAAAACTGGGTTCTTTTGAAAACTGGGTTCCTCAATCAGGGACCCACTTTTTTTAAGCATGACAAAGAGTGAAAATAAAAAAAATAAAAAAAATAAAAACGTCTTTTTTGACGGAAAGAATGTCATAACCATGTTCAAAATGACATTCTTTCCGTAAAAAAAAAAAATAAAAAAAAAAAAACTTTTTTTTTTGACGGAAAGAATGTCATAACCATGTTCAAAATGACATTCTTTCCGTCCCCTATAGGCGACGAAATAGGTCAAATTTTGTGCCTTTTTTAGTGTAAAATTCGTCGATCCCGGAGCGAGTACTGCACCCAGTGCCGTTGTAGTGCAAGTGCACTACAAAGGCACTGCGCCCAGTGCCGTTGTAGTGCAAGTGCACTACAAACGCACTATCCGTTGTGTGATGTGAGGAACCCAGTTTGGCGGAAAGGAACGTATGTGTGTGTGTGTGTGTGTGTGGTTGTGTGTGTGGTTGTGTGTGTGTTCCGAGTGCGTGTGTGTGTGTGTGTGTGTGTGTATACATCATGTATACACACACACACACACACACACACACACACACACACACACATACATACATTTTCCCACACACACACACACACACATGTAACATGTGTGTGTGTGTGTGTGTGGGAAAATGTATGTATGTGTGTGTGTGTGTGTGTGTGTGTGTGTGTGTGTGTGTGTGTGTGTGTGTGTGTGTGTGTTTGAATGTGTGTGAGAGAGTGAGTGGGAAACGTGAGAGAGTCGGTACGTGTTGGTCAATTTACATGCTTTTCTAATATTCTGTCTACAGAATGAACAAGAATGACTTAAGCAACAACATTTAGAACAACAAAAACACCATCAACAACAAACACACCATAACACTAACGTTAAATACAGAATTAAAAAAAAAAAAGTTTTTATTTTTGACTGAGCAAATTCATTTCTTTATTCTTTTTTTGCGAGGACAATGCCTTGCCCGACATGAAAAAAAACACCATTGATTGTTCGCTTGTCTGTTCATTTTGCAGATCGTCAACGTGCTTGTGAATGTATTGATTTGTAAAAATTTAAACTTTCCATTTGCTTACCACTGTTGTTTTTTGATTCTGAATTGTGGAAGGTTAGCATTCTTTTTTTCTTTTTTTTTTTTGCAACAACAACAGTAACAACAACAGCAACAACAACAGAACTAACAACAGAAACAACAACTGTAACAACAACTGTAACAACAACAGAAACGCCCATCAGAGTATCCCTCACGACGTCAGTGCAGGGCGGACAAGAAGGGACCGCAATAACGCTTCAACGCGGTCAGAAGAACGTTCGCTTGACGTGTCGTTATGACAACACCACGGGATGGGCGCTGGGGCTTCTGAGCTGGTGCAAAACTGGGTAAGTCGTCACGTATATGATACGGTCAGCCGTGACTGTGATGAGAAATGTTGGCAACTATTTTCAGCCCTGAAAGTCTCACGTATGCTCCACTAGCCTTTGGCTAGTGCCTCTCAAATTTTACTTTACTATTTTACTAGCCAAAGGAAATATTTCTCTGACCAACGTACAACGCAGGTTGTGCCTTTACTTGCGTTTGGCGAGTAGATTTGCGTTTTTACTCGCGAGTAGATTTGCGTTTTTACTTGCGAGTAAAGTTCTCGCCACTTTCAAGGCTGATTTTAAAGACTTGCTGATAAATTCATTATAGGTACCTATTCCTCGGTGCTGACTTTGACTTTGTTGTTAGCCTTTTGGCCTTTTTGACTCCCCTGAGTGATCAGGAAAGTCTTAAGCCTGCTATAACTACAGCCGAACCAAGCCAAACTAGTTCTGCGAACATTCGGCTATCTACTATCTACTATCAGCTTCACTCCGCTTTCGTTGAGTAGGCATGCTGGGTATTTTCGTGTTTCCATAACCCACCGAACTCCGACATGGATTACAGGATATTTTCCGTGCGCACTTGGTCTTGTGCTTGCGTGTACACACGAAGGGGGTTAAGTCACTAGCAGGTCTGCACATAAGATGACCTGGGAGATCGGAAAAATCTCCACTCTTAACCCACCAGGCGGCAGCGACCGAGATTCGAACTCACGACCTCCCGATTAGGAGGCCGACGTCTTACCACCACGCCACTGCGCCCGCAAGAGTCTAATTTGAAAACAATAGTTGTAACGACAATGACGATTCTAATCTGGACGGGGATGTTGACCAGTAGGTTGACAGTGAAGCCTGTCTTTAATTGGACGAAGTCGACTACGCGTCGCTCACTTCGCGAAGCTACCGGAACTAGACTTCGTCGCAGTCCAAGGGAAGGCACTATGGCGTCTCAAATCTTATTAGCCAGAAAGCGCATGCGCGTAGTCTCGCCCAGCGCGTGGTGTGCTTCTTTCTGAGTACTTTACGTCACAAATTGTACTTTGCGTACTTGATGATGACGTAAGTTAATTGTAACACATAGTTATGTGTTCTATTTTGTTTACTGAGCACGGCCGGGACCAGTTGGCGTGAGCGCTGGGATTTCGAGTTTCATATAATAATAATAATAATAATAACGGGCATTTATAAAGCGCCTTATCAGAAGTTCAAAGCGCGCGACAACAATACATGTATACAAAAATCATACAATCACTGTCAGATTCAAACAACACATCATGCACATCTCACATCCCCAGACTCTATACTAAGGAACTATCCGTAGTGTTGTTGGAACACGTGAGTTTTCAAATTGGACTTAAAAGATGAAATGGATGGAGAGTGACGTAATTGAAAGGGGAGTGAATTCCATAACTGAGGTCCATAGTACGAAAACGTGCGGAAGCCATGAGCCTTGCGTTTAAAGCGACCTTGACGGAGAAGTCGAGCATCATCAGAAGAACGAAGGGTGCGAGAGGGAGTGTAGAGGGAGACCAGTTCAGAAAGATAGGCAGGTGCCGATTCAGAGATGATATTGTAGCAGAAGCAGGCAGCTTTATACCTAATACGTTCAGATACAGGAAGCCAGTGAAGTTCTTTCATGAGAGTAGTGCAGGGTTGTCGATGCTGTGCTCTGAAAATGAGACGTGCAGCAGAGTGTTGTACTTTTTGCAAGGGTTGGAGAGTGGAGTCAGGGCAGCCTATGAGAAGGGAGTTGCAGTAATCTAATCTGGACAGAATGCAGGATGTAACGAGAGTTTTAGTGGCATCAACAGTGAGAAATTTTCTTATGGAACCTATTCTTCTGATCTCAAAGTAGCATGTCTGACAGACTTTTTTGATGTGTTGTTTCATTGAGAGGTGGGAGTCCATGATGAACCCAAGATTCCTAGCACTATCAGAGAGAGAAATGTGACTAGAACCTACTGTAATGGAGGCTGGAAGGGAAGTGGTCGAAGAGGAAGCTCCAGAGAAAAGAAGAAATTCAGATCAGTCTTGTCGTCATTTAACTTGAGCATATTGCTTGTCATCCATGATTTAATATCTGAAGTGCAGTTTTGGAGAGTGTGCGTCACCGCTTGGATTTCTGTAGGCTTGCATGCTTGTTGGAGTTGTGTGTCGTCTGCAAAGAGGTAGTGATTGACTGCGTGTTGCTTGATGACGGCAGAGAGAGGAGTGGTGTATAGTACAAATAAAACTGGGCCTAGAACTGATCCCTGGGGAACGCCGAAACAGAGAGGAGATGGGGGAGATGAGAGATTATTGACAGACACATACTGACTACGGCCCTGTAGATATGAACTAAACCAGTGAAGAGCGGTAGAGTGAATGCCAAAAACAGATTCGAGACGAGAGAGCAGAACAGAGTGATCGATCGTATCGAACGCAGCTGAGTTATCCAAGAGAAGCAGAACTGATAGGTCATCATTATCCAGAGCAGAAAGAATGTCATTCACAACACGAAGCCCTATACGCTGACTGAAGAGGGTTGCAGAGGTTGTTGGTGTCAAGGTGGGAGAGGAGCTGACTAAGCACTACTTTTTCCAGAATTTTAGAAATGAATGGCAAGTTGGAAACAAGTCTATAGTTTTTCAACTGATTTTTATCCAGAGATGGTTTCTTGATCAAAGGTTTAACTACTGCAGTTTTCAAGTCCATTGGCACAGTGCCAGAAGTGAGAGAAGAGTTGATTATGTTGGTTATGATGGGAAGAAAAAGGTCAAGGTTTTCATAAAACAAGTTGGTGGGGATGGGGTCTAGCTCACAAGACTTTGGCACTGTGTTCTTCAAGATCTTCAAAACAAACTGCTCAGATACAGGAGTGAAGCTATCCAACAAAGAACCAGAGAATTGTGAAGCCGGAGGCGAAGCCACTGGTGGAGGAAAGCTATTTCTGATGGTTTCGATCTTCTGAGTGAAGTAGTCAGAAAATACAGTTGGCAGGTCCTTAGAGTCATGGGTGGTGGGGAGGCTGGAAACCGTCTGTTTGCCAAGCAGAGAATTGAAATTTTGAAAAAAGTTCTTTGCATGTTCTACTACCTATAATCTGTGCAGAGAAGAAAGCAGTTTTAGCGCCTTCAACTAAGTCATTTACTTTGCGTTTGATGGTTTCAAAAATCTCTTTGTGAACAGTGAGTTTGGATTTAAGCCAGCACCTCTCCGCCTGACGACGTTCACGTTTCAGTTTGCCAAACTGCTCAGAGATGCTACTGGACCACGGGTTAGATTTCCGCTGACGAACCGTGCGTTGGCAGAGAGGGGCGTGCCTATCAACTGAATTGAGCGCAACATGTCATTCAACATGTCAATGCATCGCAGTATGAAATAATACAGGTAGGAGGTTAGTTCTTGTACTTTGGGTCAACCAAAGTCGATAAATTCATTCTTCACTACGGTATTGAGTCTGATGTCGTCGTCCATCTTGTATCGAAAAGCACCCTTCTTACAACAACAAAAAACTTCGTTGCGAGCTACGGCGAAGCTTCGCATGTCAAAACTTGAGAAGCGATGTTGGGATCAAAGTACCACGCCGCAGCTGCGGGTTTTCGGTATAAAGACTTCGCGAAGCTTCGTGTAGTCGACTAGGGGCTCAATTAAGGACGGGCTGTTACCCTTGAAATAATGTGAACTTACGAATATTAATGTCACTGAAGACAGTGCCAAGTGTGATTGTGTCGTTGTGACCGTTGAAATATAGATGTGAGTTTGTGTTTCCTCAATCAATCAATCAAGATGCTGACAATGCTGGTAAGAATGGAGCTGGGAATGGTAATTGTGACAGTGACGTTATGACCATTGAAATATAAATGTGTGATTGTGTATTTCATAAACTATGATATCGGTATATGCAATTCGATTTTCACTGGTGTTGACTGAGAAAAAATGAGGCTGACAATAATGTTTTGTTGCAGCTCATCGTGCAGCAAGGACCCAGGAAGCGCGGGATCTAGCTCTACAAGGCACTGTTTACCTCTTGTTGTTGCTTGCACGTCTGTGTGTGTGTGTGTGTGTGTGTGTGTGTGTGTGTAAAAAAGAGAGAGAGAGAGAGAGAGAAAAGGAAATAAAAAGGATAATTCTGTCTTTTTGTTGGGTTTTATGTTAGTTAATTGTTTCCTTAACTTGGAAATGTTTCGCGCGCGGCATAGATTTCAGTGTGACAAGATGCCGCGAGGGAATTCCTACACAGTGGATTTTAAACTTTCAGCGCTAGAGCACCTGGACAACAATTAAAGTTTTTTTTACAAACAGCACGTGATATCGGTTTGTTCACCGCAGACCTGGATTTAATCGTTTCCAGTTAGCATTATCTTTTAAAGTTATAAACTTGTTTAACAGACAATAAAGCAACAAGATTTCCTTCGTGATTTAAATTCCTTTGAACACTTTCTTACCAAGTGACCAAAATATCGTATTATCAATATTCTAGCAAAGGAACCGCTCCTGTCAAGGGTTTAGTACCTAGTAAACGCCAACCCCCAACTTTTAGTTTCAATATTGTTACGGCTGGAATTTATGTATGCATGTCTGTATGTATCTATATCTACTCCTATCAAAAGTTGTGCGTGCTACTCTCTGTTTACTAATTAACTGTTCTTTACACACACACACACACACACATTCCAACCAGGCACAAAGACAATAACACACTTACGGCCCTTTGCCTCTGTACCTCTATTAGAATGTTCAATCACAACATAAACATATTATTCTACATCCATTCTACAGATCACTTTCGCTCAACATGAAAGTTCTAGTTCTGGTAACACACAGAAATCAAACTGCACAAAATTACATACAGGTTATTATGTCATGCAATCTACAGTTCTCGTGCACACACGTATAACACTTGAGGCTTTGTTCCGTGAAAGCCCGTCTGTCTCAAAACACACGAAGACACTGTCTCAAACAATTCTTCTGTTACTATTCAGTTCTGTTATACACAGATAACAAACCCCACGACGCTCGACGTCTCGTGGTTATTCACTCGGGAACGTATCTGTTCAGCTATCACGCTGGTTAAATTCTCTCAGTCGTACTCACAAAATACAGTGGCACACACTGCTTCACCCCACCCACACAACTGTCTCGTGTGGTGGAATGGGACGGGGTTCCCGTTACGCAGCGCTTCACGCTGTCTTCCCCTCCAGCATCTCCACAGCTCACGGCTGGAGCATGAGGGCAGAACCTCCCGTCTCGTTCCCCCTTCCGCGACCGCTCTCGGCCCGGGATACCTCCGTGACCCACTCGGCCCGGGGTGCTAGAATACACAAGTTTAAACTACCATAAGTCTCCATACTTGAATAAACTTTTATAACGTTCTTTATCACTACCGGCACTATCTTATGCGGTTACAGTATATACACCCGCTAACTCATAAGCGAATTCATTTCCGACAAACATGTAAACATTCCTTTTTCAGCAATGGCTGACAACCGCGCACGCTTTTCAGCCAATTCACACATGACTCTCCCGGTCATTTCTCAAGTCAATATTTCCGAGCGAAATAATATCTCCGAGTAAAATATCAATTCAATAAATACCTGTAAACACAGCAGCTGAATCTACTGATTCAGTAACCGCGACACGAGTCTCCAAACGACCTCTAGCGCCCGGTGAGCAACTTTACAATCAGGAGACACGTCCTCTCCTGTCGACAGTCTGCAAAGCTCTGAGGCTGTAATATCTTTACAACGCCACCTCAGTCAATACTCTTCTCTGATTGGTCACCGACAATACTGCACTGCGTCAGTGACATTATTTCACCGTGCGGTGTCCACTTAAAGTTCGTGGCCCATGAAACTTTGTACACCTGAGTCACATAACTCCAATATACATCTATGTGCAAATCCGTTTGTCACAAATATGTTATGCCAACAGATGTGCTAAATGAAACACAGTATGAGACTTACTTTTCTTTCCGATTGCTTTGACAGAGAATGTCCAGAAGGCAGCAGAATTTGTAGCACGTGGAACAGAACGTGCCCTGAAAACATTGGTCAAGAAGAAGTTACACAATCGTGTGAAGGGTCCGAGCCCTGTGGTGTGATGCTGACCATTACACACGGTAAATGAATCTGATGTGGATTACCGACGCGTATTAATGTCTAGTAGCCATGGTTATGGTTATTTGACGTTGTTATTGTCTTCTTCCTAATTGAGCCCGAAGTCGACTTCGCGAAGTCTGTGTACTGAGAAGTCAGTGATAAAGCGTCGTCTGGCCAGCTTCGCGAAGTCTGTGTACTGAGAAGTCAGTGACAAAGCGTCGTCTGGCCAGCTTCGCGAAGTCTGTGTACTGAGAAGTCAGTGATAAAGCGTCGTCTGGCCAGCTTCGCGAAGTCTGTGTACTGAGAAGTCAGTGACAAAGCGTCGTCTGGCCAGCTTCGCGAAGTCTGTGTACTGAGAAGTCAGTGACAAAGCGTCGTCTGGCCAGCTTTGCGAAGTCTGTGTACTGAGAAGTCAGTGACAAAGCGTCGTCTGGCCAGCTTCGTGAAGTCTGTGTACTGAGAAGTCAGTGACAAAGCGTCGTCTGGCCTGCTTCGCGAAGTCTGTGTACTGAGAAGTCAGTGACAAAGCGTCGTCTGGCCTGCTTCGCGAAGTCTGTGTACTGAGAAGTCAGTGACAAAGCGTCGTCTGGCCTGCTTCGCGAAGTCTGTGTACTGAGAAGTCAGTGACAAAGGGTCGTCTGGCCAGCTTCGCGAAGTGTGTGTACTGAGAAGTCAGTGACAAAGCGTCGTCTGGCCTGCTTCGCGAAGTCTGTGTACTGAGAAGTCAGTGATAAAGCGTCGTCTGGCCAGCGTCGCGAAGTCTGTGTACTGAGAAGTCAATGATAAAGCGTCGTCTAGCCAGCGTCGCGAAGTCTGTGTACTAAGAAGTCAGTGATAAAGCGTCGTCTGGCCAGCTTCGCGAAGTCTGTGTACTGAGAGGTCAGTGACAAAGCGTCGTCTGGCCAGCTTCGCGAAGTATGTGTACTGAGAAGTCAGTGATAAAGCGTCGTCTGGCCAGCTTCGCGAAGTGTGTGTACTGAGAAGTCAGTGATAAAGCGTCGTCTGGCCAGCTTCGCGAAGTCTGTGTACTGAGAAGTCAGTGATAAAGCGTCGTCTGGCCAGCTTCGCGAAGTCTGTGTACTGAGAAGTCAGTGACAAAGCGTCGTCTGGCCAGCTTCGCGAAGTCTGCGTACTGAGAAGTCAGTGACAAAGCGTCGTCTGGCCAGCTTCGCGAAGTCTGTGTACTGAGAAGTCAGTGATAAAGCGTCGTCTGGCCAGCTTCGCAAAGTCTGTGTACTGAGAAGTCAGTGATAAAGCGTCGTCTGGCCAGCTTCGCGAAGTCTGTGTACTGAGAAGTCAGTGACAAAGCGTCGTCTGGCCAGCGTCGCGAAGTCTGTGTACTGAGAAGTCAGTGATAAAGCGTCGTCTGGCCAGCGTCGCGAAGTCTGTGTACTGAGAAGTCAGTGATAAAGCGTCGTCTGGCCAGCTTCGCGAAGTCTGTGTACTGAGAGGTCAGTGACAAAGCGTCGTCTGGCCAGCTTCGCGAAGTATGTGTACTGAGAAGTCAGTTATAAAGCGTCGTCTGGCCAGCGTCGCGAAGTCTGTGTACTGAGAAGTCAGTGATAAAGCGTCGTCTGGCCAGCTTCGCGAAGTCTGTGTACTGAGAAGTCAGTGATAAAGCGTCGTCTGGCCAGCGTCGCGAAGTGTGTGTACTGAGAAGTCAGTGATAAAGCGTCGTCTGGCCAGCTTCGCGAAGTGTGTGTACTGAGAAGCCAGTGACAAAGCGTCGTCTGGCCAGCTTCGCGAAGTCTGTGTACTGAGAAGTCAGCGACAAAGCGTCGTCTGGCCAGCTTCGCGAAGTCTGTGTACTGAGAAGTCAGTGACAAAGCGTCGTCTGGCCAGCTTCGCCAAGTCTGTGTACTGAGAAGTCAGTGATAAAGCGTCGTCTGGCCAGCTTCGCGAAGTCTGTGTACTGAGAAGTCAGTGACAAAGCGTCGTCTGGCCAGCTTCGCGAAGTCTGTGTACTGAGAAGTCAGTGATAAAGCGTCGTCTGGCCAGCTTCGCGAAGTCTGTGTACTGAGAAGTCAGTGATAAAGCGTCGTCTGGCCAGCTTCGCGAAGTCTGTGTACTGAGAAGTCAGTGACAAAGCGTCGTCTGGCCAGCTTCGCGAAGTCTGTGTACTGAGAAGTCAGTGACAAAGCGTCGTCTGGCCAGCTTCCGGAAGTGTGTGTACTGAGAAGTCAGTGACAAAGCGTCGTCTGGCCAGCTTCGCGAAGTGTGTGTACTGAGAAGTCAGTGACAAAGCGTCGTCTGGCCAGCTTCGCGAAGTGTGTGTACTGAGGAGTCAGTGACAAAGCGTCGTCTGGCCAGCTTCGCGAAGTGTGTGTACTGATAAGTCAGTGACAAAGCGTCGTCTGGCCAGCTTCGCGAAGTGTGTGTACTGAGAAGTCAGTGACAAAGCGTCGTCTGGCCAGCTTCGCGAAGTCTGTGTACTGAGAAGTCAGTGATAAAGCGTCGTCTGGCCAGCTTCGCGAAGTCTGTGTACTGAGAAGTCAGTCATAAAGCGTCGTCTGGCCAGCTTCGCGAAGTCTATGTACTGAGAAGTCAGTCATAAAGCGTCGTCTGGCCTGCTTCGCGAAGTCTGTGTACTGAGAAGTCAGTGACAAAGTGTCGTCTGGCCAGCTTCGGGAAGTGTGTGTACTGAGAAGTCAGTGACAAAGCGTCGTCTGGCCAGCTTCGCGAAGTGTGTGTACCGAGAAGTCAGTGACAAAGCGTCGTCTGGCCAGCTTCGCGAAGTGTGTGTACTGAGAAGTCAGTGACTAAGCGTCGTCTGGCCAGCTTCCCGAAGTGTGTGTACTGAGAAGTCAGTGACAAAGCGTCGTCTGGCCAGCTTCGCGAAGTGTGTGTACTGAGAAGTCAGTGACAAAGCGTCGTCTGGCCAGCTTCGCAAAGTGTGTGTACTGAGGAGTCAGTGACAAAGCGTCGTCTGGCCAGCTTCGCGAAGTCTGTGTACTGAGAAGTCAGTGACAAAGCGTCGTCTGGCCAGCTTCGCGAAGTGTGTGTACTGAGGAGTCAGTGACAAAGCGTCGTCTGGCCAGCTTCGCGAAGTCTGTGTACTGAGAAGTCAGTGATAAAGCGTCGTCTGGCCAGCTTCGCAAAGTCTGTGTACTGAGAAGTCAGTGACAAAGCGTCGTCTGGCCAGCTTCGCGAAGTCTGTGTACTGAGAAGTCAGTGACAAAGCGTCGTCTGGCCAGCGTCGCGAAGTCTGTGTACTGAGAAGTCAGTGATAAAGCGTCGTCTGGCCAGCGTCGCGAAGTCTGTGTACTGAGAAGTCAGTGATAAAGCGTCGTCTGGCCAGCTTCGCGAAGTCTGTGTACTGAGAAGTCAGTGACAAAGCGTCGTCTGGCCAGCTTCGGGAAGTGTGTGTACTGAGAAGTCAGTGACAAAGCGTCGTCTGGCCAGCTTCGCGAAGTGTGTGTACTGAGAAGTCAGTGACAAAGCGTCGTCTGGCCAGCTTCGCGAAGTGTGTGTACTGAGAAGTCAGTGACAAAGCATCGTCTGGCCAGCTTCGCGAAGTGTGTGTACTGAGAAGTCAGTGACAAAGCGTCGTCTGGCCAGCTTCGCGAAGTGTGTGTACTGAGAAGTCAGTGACAAAGCGTCGTCTGGCCAGCTTCGCGAAGTGTGTGTACTGAGAAGTCAGTGACAAAGCGTCGTCTGGCCAGCTTCGCGAAGTGTGTGTACTGAGAAGTCAGTGACAAAGCGTCGTCTGGCCAGCTTCGCGAAGTGTGTGTACTGAGGAGTCAGTGACAAAGCGTAGTCTGGCCAGCTTCGCGAAGTGTGTGTTCTGAGAAGTCAGTGACAAAGCGTCGTCTGGCCAGCTTCGCGAAGTCTGTGTACTGAGAAGTCAGTGATAAAGCGTCGTCTGGCCAGCTTCGCAAAGTCTGTGTACTGAGAAGTCAGTGACAAAGCGTCGTCTGGCCAGCTTCGCGAAGTCTGTGTACTGAGAAGTCAGTGACAAAGCGTCGTCTGGCCAGCGTCGCGAAGTCTGTGTACTGAGAAGTCAGTGATAAAGCGTCGTCTGGCCAGCGTCGCGAAGTGTGTGCACTGAGAAGTCAGTGATAAAGCGTCGTCTGGCCAGCTTCGCGAAGTCTGTGTACTGAGAAGTCAGTCATAAAGCGTCGTCTGGCCAGCTTCGCGAAGTCTGTGTACTGAGAAGTCAGTCATAAAGCGTTGTCTGGCCTGCTTCGCGAAGTCTGTGTACTGAGAAGTCTGTGATAAAGCGTCGTCTGGCCAGCTTCGCGAAGTCTGTGTACTGAGAAGTCAGTGATAAAGCGTCGTCTGGCCAGCGTCGCGAAGTCTGTGTACTGAGAAGTCAGTGATAAAGCGTCGTCTGGCCAGCTTCGCGAAGTCTGTGTACTGAGAAGTCAGTGATAAAGCGTCGTCTGGCCAGCGTCGCGAAGTGTGTGTACTGAGAAGTCAGTGATAAAGCGTCGTCTGGCCAGCTTCGCGAAGTCTGTGTACTGAGAAGTCAGTGACAAAGCGTCGTCTGGCCAGCTTCGCGAAGTCTGTGTACTGAGAAGTCAGCGACAAAGCGTCGTCTGGCCAGCTTCGCGAAGAGTGTGTACTGAGAAGTTAGTGACAAAGCGTCGTCTGGCCAGCTTCGCCAAGTCTGTGTACTGAGAAGTCAGTGATAAAGCGTCGTCTGGCCAGCTTCGCGAAGTCTGTGCACTGAGAAGTCAGTGATAAAGCGTCGTCTGGCCTGCTTCGCGAAGTCTGTGCACTGAGAAGTCAGTGAAAAAGCGTCGTCTGGCCAGCTTCGCGAAGTCTGTGCACTGAGAAGTCAGTGATAAAGCGTCGTCTGGCCAGCTTCGCGAAGTCTGTGCACTGAGAAGTCAGTGACAAAGCGTCGTCTGGCCAGCTTCGCGAAGTGTGTGTACTGAGAAGTCAGTGACAAAGCGTCGTCTGGCCAGCTTCGCGAAGTGTGTGTACTGAGAAGTCAGTGACAAAGCGTCGTCTGGCCAGCTTCGCGAAGTGTGTGTACTGAGAAGTCAGTGACAAAGCGTCGTCTGGCCAGCTTCGCGAAGTGTGTGTACTGAGAAGTCAGTGACAAAGCGTCGTCTGGCCAGCTTCGCGAAGTGTGTGTACTGAGAAGTCAGTGACAAAGCGTCGTCTGGCCAGCTTCGCGAAGTGTGTGTACTGAGGAGTCAGTGACAAAGCGTCGTCTGGCCAGCTTCGCGAAGTGTGTGTACTGAGAAGTCAGTGACAAAGCGTCGTCTGGCCAGCTTCGCGAAGTGTGTGTACTGAGGAGTCAGTGACAAAGCGTCGTCTGGCCAGCTTCGCGAAGTCTGTGTACTGAGAAGTCAGTGATAAAGCGTCGTCTGGCCAGCTTCGCGAAGTCTGTGTACTAAGAAGTCAGTGATAAAGCGTCGTCTGGCCTGCTTCGCGAAGTCTGTGTACTGAGAAGTCAATGATAAAGCGTCGTCTGGCCAGCTTCGCGAAGTCTGTGTACTGAGAAGTCTGTGATAAAGCGTCGTCTGGCCAGCTTCGCGAAGTCTGTGTACTGAGAAGTCAGTGATAAAGCGTCGTCTGGCCAGCTTCGCGAAGTCTGTGTACTGAGAAGTCAGTGATAAAGCGTCGTCTGGCCTGCTTCGCGAAGTCTGTGTACTGAGAAGTCAATGATAAAGGGTCGTCTGGCCAGCTTCGCGAAGTCTGTGTACTGAGAAGTCTGTGATAAAGCGTCGTCTGGCCTGCTTCGCGAAGTCTGTGTACTGAGAAGTCAGTGACAAAGTGTCGTCTGGCCAGCTTCGGGAAGTGTGTGTACTGAGAAGTCAGTGACAAAGCGTCGTCTGGCCAGCTTCGCGAAGTGTGTGTACTGAGAAGTCAGTGACAAAGCGTCGTCTGGCCAGCTTCGCGAAGTGTGTGTACTGAGAAGTCAGTGACTAAGCGTCGTCTGGCCAGCTTCGCGAAGTGTGTGTACTGAGAAGTCAGTGACAAAGCGTCGTCTGGCCAGCTTCGCGAAGTGTGTGTACTGAGAAGTCAGTGACAAAGCGTCGTCTGGCCAGCTTCGCGAAGTGTGTGTACTGAGAAGTCAGTGACAAAGCGTCGTCTGGCCAGCTTCGCGAAGTGTGTGTACTGAGGAGTCAGTGACAAAGCGTAGTCTGGCCAGCTTCGCGAAGTGTGTGTTCTGAGAAGTCAGTGA
Organism: Littorina saxatilis; assembly: GCF_037325665.1. Lineage (NCBI taxonomy): Eukaryota > Metazoa > Mollusca > Gastropoda > Littorinimorpha > Littorinidae > Littorina > Littorina saxatilis. The sequence goes on along the minus strand of NC_090260.1, from coordinate 41,771,420 downwards.
CAAAGCGTCGTCTGGCCAGCTTCGCGAAGTGTGTGTACTGAGGAGTCAGTGACAAAGCGTCGTCTGGCCAGCTTCGCGAAGTCTGTGCACTGAGAAGTCAGTGATAAAGCGTCGTCTGGCCAGCTTCGCGAAGTCTGTGCACTGAGAAGTCAGTGACAAAGCGTCGTCTGGCCAACTTCGCGAAGTCTGTGTACTGAGAAGTCAGTGACAAAGCGTCGTCTGGCCAGCGTCGCGAAGTCTGTGTACTGAGAAGTCAGTGATAAAGCGTCGTCTGGCCAGCGTCGCGAAGTGTGTGTACTGAGAAGTCAGTGATAAAGCGTCGTCTGGCCAGCGTCGCGAAGTCTGTGTACTGAGAAGTCAGTGATAAAGCGTCGTCTGGCCAGCTTCGCGAAGTCTGTGTACTGAGAAGTCAGTGACAAAGCGTCGTCTGGCCAGCTTCGCGAAGTATGTGTACTGAGAAGTCAGTGATAAAGCGTCGTCTGGCCAGCGTCGCGAAGTCTGTGTACTGAGAAGTCAGTGATAAAGCGTCGTCTGGCCAGCTTCGCGAAGTCTGTGTACTGAGAAGTCAGTGATAAAGCGTCGTCTGGCCAGCGTCGCGAAGTGTGTGTACTGAGAAGTCAGTGATAAAGCGTCGTCTGGCCAGCTTCGCGAAGTGTGTGTACTGAGAAGTCAGTGACAAAGCGTCGTCTGGCCAGCTTCGCGAAGTCTGTGTACTGAGAAGTCAGTGACAAAGCGTCGTCTGGCCAGCTTCGCGAAGTCTGTGTACTGAGAAGTCAGTGACAAAGCGTCGTCTGGCCAGCTTCGCCAAGTCTGTGTACTGAGAAGTCAGTGACAAAGCGTCGTCTGGCCAGCTTCGCGAAGTGTGTGTACTGAGAAGTCAGTGACAAAGCGTCGTCTGGCCAGCTTCGCGAAGTCTGTGTACTGAGAAGTCAGTGACAAAGCGTCGTCTGGCCAGCTTCGCGAAGTCTGTGTACTGAGAAGTCAGTGACAAAGCGTCGTCTGGCCAGCTTCGCGAAGTCTGTGTACTGAGAAGTCAGTGACAAAGCGTCGTCTGGCCAGCTTCGCGAAGTGTGTGTACTGAGAAGTCAGTGACAAAGCGTCGTCTGGCCAGCTTCGCGAAGTGTGTGTACTGAGAAGTCAGTGACAAAGCGTCGTCTGGCCAGCTTCGCGAAGTCTGTGTACTGAGAAGTCAGTGACAAAGCGTCGTCTGGCCAGCTTCGCGAAGTGTGTGTACTGAGAAGTCAGTGACAAAGCGTCGTCTGGCCAGCTTCGCGAAGTGTGTGTACTGAGAAGTCAGTGACAAAGCGTCGTCTGGCCAGCTTCGCGAAGTGTGTGTACTGAGGAGTCAGTGACAAAGCGTCGTCTGGCCAGCTTCGCGAAGTGTGTGTACTGAGAAGTCAGTGACAAAGCGTCGTCTGGCCAGCTTCGCGAAGTGTGTGTACTGAGGAGTCAGTGACAAAGCGTCGTCTGGCCAGCTTCGCGAAGTCTGTGTACTGAGAAGTCAGTGACAAAGCGTCGTCTGGCCAGCTTCGCGAAGTCTGTGTACTGAGAAGTCAGTGATAAAGCGTCGTCTGGCCAGCTTCGCGAAGTCTGTGTACTGAGAAGTCAGTGATAAAGCGTCGTCTGGCCAGCTTCGCGAAGTCTGTGTACTGAGAAGTCAGTGACAAAGCGTCGTCTGGCCAGCTTCGCGAAGTGTGTGTACTGAGAAGTCAGTGACAAAGCGTCGTCTGGCCAGCTTCGCGAAGTGTGTGTACTGAGAAGTCAGTGACAAAGCGTCGTCTGGCCAGCCTCGCAAAGTCTGTGTACTGAGAAGTCAGTGACAAAGCGTCGTCTGGCCAGCTTCGCGAAGTGTGTGTACTGAGAAGTCAGTGACAAAGCGTCGTCTGGCCAGCTTCGCGAAGTCTGTGTACTGAGAAGTCAGTGACAAAGCGTCGTCTGGCCAGCTTCGCGAAGTCTGTGTACTGAGAAGTCAGTGACAAAGCGTCGTCTGGCCAGCTTCGCGAAGTCTGTGTACTGAAAAGTCAGTGACAAAGCGTCGTCTGGCCAGCTTCGCGAAGTGTGTGTACTGAGAAGTCAGTGACAAAGCGTCGTCTGGCCAGCTTCGCGAAGTGTGTGTACTGAGAAGTCAGTGACAAAGCGTCGTCTGGCCAGCTTCGCGAAGTCTGTGTACTGAGAAGTCAGTGAAAAAGCGTCGTCTGGCCAGCTTTGCGAAGTCTGTGTACTGAGAAGTCAGTGACAAAGCGTCGTCTGGCCAGCTTTGCGAAGTCTGTGTACTGAGAAGTCAGTGACAAAGCGTCGTCTGGCCAGCTTTGCGAAGTCTGTGTACTGAGAAGTCAGTGACAAAGCGTCGTCTGGCCAGCTTCGCGAAGTCTGTGTACTGAGAAGTCAGTGACAAAGCGTCGTCTGGCCAGCTTCGCGAAGTATACTTCGCGTAGTCGACTTCGCCCAGTTAAGGACAGGCTTTAAAGTGTGGTGCTCTGTTAATTATCTGTGAGATTGGGAAGGGGGGTGGGGTGGGTAGCGGTAGGATGTCGGCAAACTACAGCAAACCAAATAAATAATCCAAAAGCAAACACCTTTATTTTCTTAAAATTGAAATTTATTTAACAGATTTGGAGACGAAGAAAGACACAGAGATTATTACAAAGTAGAATGAAAAAAAAATGTACACGGCACAGTCATTTTGTTTTGTTTCTTTGTTATCCAGTGGGAGACTGTGACGGTGGCACACAGTCATTTTGTTTTGTTTCTTTGTTATCCAGTGACAGACTGTGACGGTGGAACACAGTCATTTTGTTTTGTTTCTTTGTTATCCAGTGACAGACTGTGACGGTGGCACACAGTCATTTTGTTTTGTTTCTTTGTTATCCAGTGACAGACTGTGACGGTGGCACACAGTCATTTTTTTCTGTTTCTTTGTTATCCAGTGACAGACTGTGACTGTGGTACACAGTCATTTTGTTTTGTTTCTTTGTTATCCAGTGAGAGACTGTGACGGTGCCACACAGTCATTTTGTTCTGTTTCTTTGTTATCCAGTGACAGACTGTGACTGTGGCACACAGTCATTTTGTTCTGTTTCTTTGTTATCCAGTGACAGACTGTGACGGTGGCACACAGTCATTTTGTTCTGTTTCTTTGTTATCCAGTGACAGACTGTGACAGTGGCACACAGTCTTTTTGTTTTGTTTCTTTGTTATCCAGTGACAGACTGTGACGGTGGCACACAGTCATTTTGTTTTGTTTCTTTGTTATCCAGTGACAGACTGTGACAGTGGCACACAGTCATTTTGTTTTGTTTCTTTGTTATCCAGTGACGGTGGCACACAGTCATTTTGTTTTGTTTCTTTGTTATCCAGTGACAGACTGTGACGGTGGCACACAGTCATTTTGTTTTCTTTCTTTGTTATCCAGTGACAGACTGTGACGGTGGCACACAGTCATTTTGTTTTGTTTCTTTGTTATCCAGTGACAGACTGTGACGGTGGCACACAGTCATTTTGTTTTGTTTCTTTGTTATCCAGTGAGAGACTGTGACGGTGGCACACAGTCATTTTGTTCTGTTTCTTTGTTATCCAGTGACAGACTGTGACGGTGGCACACAGTCATTTTGTTTTGTTTCTTTGTTATCCAGTGACAGACTGTGACGGTGGCACACAATCATTTTGTTCTGTTTCTTTGTTATCCAGTGAGAGACTGTTACGTAGGCACACAGTCATTTTGTTTTGTTTCTTTGTTATCCAGTGACAGACTGTGACGGTGGCACACAGTCATTTTGTTTTGTTTCTTTGTTATCCAGTGACAGACTGTGACGGTGGCACACAGTCATTTTGTTTTGTTTCTTTGTTATCCAGTGACAGACTGTGACGGTGGCACACAGTCATTTTGTTTTGTTTCTTTGTTATTCAGTGACAGACTGTGACGATGGTACGTACTCTTGCTACGTGTTTTCCTCTGTGAATGTCAGAAAATACCAAGCTGCGTCAGTCACAGTGACTGTTAAAGGTGAGCTTATCTGCTGAATTTGTACTGTACTTTTGAGTAACTGCTTTGGACTCGTGTTCTCTTCTGTTTTAGTTATTTGATTGGTGAGTTGATTGGTTGGTCAGAGAACAATTGTTTAGGGCTGGAATATTGTTCGTTGTTGAAGTATTTTTATTGAGTTTTCTTTTTACTTTGCTTTCCTTTTTCTCTGATAACAATTAGTCAAGTGTTTGACTAAATGTTTTAACATAGACCAAAAATCGAGATGAGGGTAGTGGTGTTTGTGTGTATGTATCAATCAATCAATCAATATGAGGCTTATATCGCGCGTATTCCGTGGGTACAGTTCTAAGCGCAGGGATTTTTTATTTTTTTGTGTTTTTTTATGCAATTTATATCGCGCACATATTCAAGGCGCAGGGATTTATTTATGCCGTGTGAGATGGACTTTTTTTACACAATACATCACGCATTCACATCGGCCAGCAGATCGCAGCCATTTCGGCGCATATCCTACTTTTCACGGCCTATTATTCCAAGTCACACGGGTATTTTGGTGGACATTTTTATCTATGCCTAGATACAATTTGGACAGGAAAGACCCTTTTGTCAATCGTGGGATCTTTAACGTGCACACCCCAATGTAGTGTACACGAAGGGACCTCGGTTTTTCGTCTCATCCGAAAGACTAGCACTTGAACCCACCACCTAGGTTAGGAAAGGGGGGAGAAAATTGCTAACGCCCTGACCCAGGGTCGAACTCACAACCTCTCGTTTCCAAGCGCAAGTGCGTTACCACTCGGCCACCCAGTCCATATATGTGTAGAACGATTTCTATAAAACTACTGGATCGATCTTCACGAAACTTAATGCACAAATTCTCCCCAGGTTTGTTTTTTGTTTTTTTGATGAATGTCATGCAAGTGTCTGAGTATACAAATGTAGCCAAGTGGCGTACCCCGTCTCTTTGTGTGTGTTATCTCCTGCCCGACCCAGTTGCCTCCCCTGTCTATAGCTATTCCCTCTGTGTGTGTGTGCTAGTTACATTGGGTTTACCTTTAAATATTGCCCTTTGTGCTAGGAAATCCCTAACTTAAAATGGTGAGAAGCAGCAGAGTAACCTCTAACCATCAGTGCCTAATGAGTGACTAAATAATACCTGGTTGTCGTTGTGCACTGTACTTTATTGTTGTAAACCGGTCGAAGAAGTGTGTTTACTATCGTAGAGTAGACTCTTAACCGGATTCATTTCTAACCTATCCTATCCCAGATTTAGGTGGTAGGATCCCATAACTTTCCCCGTTTAGCTTGTATTTGAGTATTATGTATCAGCTCTGTAACTGCTTGTAATAAGCCTTATTCTGTGTGTAACTCTGCATCTTTAACGAACCCTATCATTGGGCAGGAAGTTTATGGGGAGGTGGGCCAGTGCACTACCTTTTTTTTAATTTTGAATGTTTTATTGTGTCTGAATGTTATTTTATGAAAGAAATGAACAAATGATGACAAAGAATAGTCACTTTTTGTATTTTCGGTTGCTGGTTTTTGTTTTACGCGACAAAAACAGTCAAAATACAGACAAAAGTGGAGTACAGGAGATACACGGATTTTCATCAGATGTGATTGTCACACTTCTAATTATTGTTTTATTTTATCCTTCTGGGTATGCTCTAGGGGATTACGAAGCAGATCTTGTTTATTATATTTATATTTGGAGTTAGGAACACTTCTTTGTTACAACTGTCAAACTTTAGGGTAACGCTTGCGAAATTATTTTTTGAAATAATCTGGATATGACTATGATAAAATTTCAGCAAAATCCCTTCGTAATCCCCCAGAATGTTATATTCTGCACAAACTACAAAAGAAAATATTGCTCTAGCTAAATTACAGCCAGAGAAATCGCGTAACCCAAGACGTAACCGTAGGCAAAATGGCTGAACTGAGAAAAACGACATTGAAGATTGAACACCACAGAAACACTATTGAAACAGACACACAAGGACAAAACTGTGTTATGAATTAGTTTATTTGAATTGCAAACTACTTAGCCTTTAGCACGCCAGCAGAGAATTTATGCGTCCATCCCTTCTTTCCCTCTGTCAACCAGCATGGGGATACTGCCCCAGCGCTAAACGTGTATCAATGACCCGATTCTCGTTTGTATTTGCATGCGAGAATAACGGTATTTTTAACGGTAACTTACTTGAGCCAGAACGAGACTTATTTCCTTCCGTTATCTCGTCGATTTGTTGGTTTCCTCGAAGTTTTCTGCTTTTGTTTTTACATCGATACAGTACTTTGGTGCTTCGACAAGCAAGATGGAGGATGATGAGTTTGAAACTTTCGTTTGAGTTGTTTTTTGACAACAAATCGTACGTGGAATCTCAACGATTTACTGAGGAATCTCTTCGCAATGAACTGTGTATCGCGGTGAAGAAAATGACACAGTTCGTCAAGACAGTGACGGAATTTACGAAAGTGCAGATTGATACAAACAGTTGCTGATCCAGTTTCGTTCGGGAAATGGCAGGCCCAGCAAACATTACCGATAATCTGACTGATGTTGGATACTTTCTCCTGTTTTTTTGTTTTTTTTTTGCGTAGCAAATGCTCAACTTGCTTGTCGAGGAGATACTGCACAGAAACTGACTCAAATTCAGCGCAAAGCAAGCCAGTGCCGAGACGTAAAAAGTGTACTGTATGGCGTGTTCGGAAATGGCGACCTGTGGATCTGCGTGGAGATCAAAGCTTTCCTCTGTATCGGAAACACCGACAGAATCCAAACTTTGGCCTAGTACCAGCGGAACTACTTGTTGTTGCTAACCGAACTAATAAAGACATTGTCCTCTTTCTTATTTCGAGCCATTGTTATCGTATCAAAGGTTGTTTCTCAAGGAAAAATTCGCTTTCGGTTGTCACCGATCGTTTGATGTGTAACCAGGATGTTGTAAAACCGAGTGAACTTCGGGTGTTCCCGTCATGGCCGAGAGTCTCTTCGGTAGTTTCCGTATGCAAAATTCGTAAGCTGAGCATGCGCACTCACAAAGTAAACTGGTTGCCGATTTCGGTTTATGAAACGAACCAATGGATGTCGAGTACCTTCCAAACAAGGACATTTCCGTTTGATTCCGTTCGATTACGATTGCTGCCTTTGCAACGGACTAGTGGCTGAGTGAATGGAACATTCATCAAAACACTGATGTCATGTTATAGGTCAAGAGCTGCTGCGCAGTTTCGTATGTCGTGAATGCACTGTTTTGCTGAGGACAAAGCCGTAACTAGCCTTTGAAATGAGACATTTTTTGGCGGGGGAATATCGACTACAGAAGACAATCAATGCCACACATGTTCACATTTTGTCTTTATTGACAGATAAATAGGACACTTTTGACAAAAACACCGACACACATGGATGATAGGTATGTTATGGAAACATAATCTGCTAAAATACCCAAAACAGTGTTTTGAACGATTTGGTCAATTTTGCACTGGCCCACCTGCCCTTCAGATTTGCATCAATGGATAGCAGCGCTAGTGATGGTGGTGGGAAGGAGGTTGGGTGTTGTGCAAGTTTGAATATGTGAAATATTCTTAGGGTTGAATAACTAAATGGATTAATACAGGTCACATAAAGAGTTCTCTTGAACATTATTTGATGTAGCTGAAACTGCTTTTTTTAGGGGGGGGCGGGGTCATAGGTAGTGGAATCCTCCTTAATAGACCTTCAAAACCCTGAGAATATCAGGTCTTAAAATGGGGGTAAACTTACGTGGTTATGATCAGAATATCTTAGAAAACATGGTCTTGAAAATGTCTTATCGGGGGTTAGGGGTCTTCAAAGGTAGGCAGTCTGTTATGGGGTAAGGTGGTTCAGGGGGGGGGGGGGGGGGGGCAGGGGGCAACGAAGGCGAGTCGTGTGTAAGCCTTTGCTTTTCGTTTTACATTTAGTCAAGTTTTGACTAAATGTTTTAACATAGAGGGGGAATCGAGACGAGGGTCGTGGTGTATGTGTGTGTGTGTGTGTGTGTGTGTGTGTGTGTGTCTGTCTGTCTGTCTGTGCGCGTGTGTGTGTGTGTAGAGCGATTCAGACTAAACTACTGGACCGATCTTTATGAAATGTTACATGAGAGTTTCTGGGAATGTTATCCCCGGACGTTTTTTTCATTTTTTCGATAAATGTCTTTGATGACGTCATATCCGGCTTTTTGTAAAAGTTGAGGCGGCACTGTCACACCTTCATTTTTCAATCAAATTGATTGAAATTTTGGCCAAGCAATCTTCGACAAAGGCCGGACTTCGGTATTACATTTCAGCTTGGTGGCTTAAAAATTAATTGAAGACTTTGGTCATTAACAATCTGAAAATTGTAAAAAAAAAAATGTTTTTATAAAACGATCCAAATTTACGTTCATCTTATTCTTCATAATTTTCTGATTCCAAAAACATATAAATATGTTATATTTGGATTAAAAACAAGCTCTGAAAATTAAAAATATAAAAATTATGATCAAAATAAAATTTTTGAAATCAATTTAAAAACACTTTCATCTTATTCCTTGTTGGTTCCTGATTCCAAAAACATCTAGATATAATATGTTTGGATTAAAAACACGCTCAGAAAGTTAAAACGAAGAGAGGTACAGAAAAGCGTGCTATCCTTCTCAGCGCAACTACTACCCAGCTCTTCTTGTCAATTAATTTCACTACCTTTGCCACGAGCGGTGGACTGACGATGCTACGAGTATACGGTCTTGCTGAAAATTTGCAGTGCGTTCAGTTTCATTCTGTGAGTTCGACAGCTTGACTAAATGTTGTATTTTCGCCTCACGCGACTTGTTAAAGTATTGTATTCGTAGCTGACAAAGACAAACGTCAAAACCGGTGTAACACGAGAAAATTACTCCCACGAGATTTTTTACTCCGGAGTAAACATTTCGTACGAAAAAGTTACTCCCTTTACGAAAAAAGCACTCCCCCATTGCACGAGAAAATTACTCCCCAAGACAGGTGAGTTCCGAGTAAAAATTTCGTACAAAAATGTTACTCCCCTGACTAATAAATAACGAATAAATTACTTCACCCCAACACGAGCAATTTAACTTCCCATGCCAGGTGTGCGAAATGTTTACTCCCTTGTCCCCTGTTAGTCTTGGTGGTGGAAGGGGTGGAAGGAGGGTAGCGCGACATTCGTGTGCGCGAGATCACTTATTGGCATTATCCCTTCGCCCGCATCCCATTTTTGCGTACGAGATTTTTACTGGAAGTAAAAAAAATGGGGAGTAAAAATTTCGTGGGGGGAGTAATTTTTTCGTGCCTTGGGGATTTTTTTTCTCGTACGAAAAGTGTACTCGGAGTAAGAATTTCGTACGAAATATTTACTCCGGAGTAAATTTTTCGTGGAGTAAAAATTTCGTGTTACACCGGTCTGTTCGTGTTTTTATTGTTGGTAGATTTGGTGAGTACATTGTCATTGTTATCTGGTTCTTGTTCTTCTCGTCTCTTGTTCCTGTTCTGTACACAGACTAAATCCCAATATTGTTTAATTTGTTTTTCCAGACTGCGAGAAGAACACATACGGTCCGGAATGTTCGGACAAGTGTGGTCGCTGTGCTGTAAACCAGACGTGTAACACAACCACTGGCCACTGTCCGGCCTGTCTGGATGGATGGACACCTCCGCTTTGCATTGAAGGTAGAGTGTGTGTGTGTATAAAGCCTGTTCTTTGTATACGCTGCGTGTAGCTGTACGCAGTAGAAAAAGTACTGCATGCAGTGGATTTCACTGCATAGGTTTGGCTCTAGGCTGTAGAAAGGTGTGTCTCCCGCAGTCGACGCTGATTGGCTTGCTAGCAATGACGCATCCAAATGTCACATCTTAACCTCATGACACCATCACAAGTCTGACGATCACTCTTCGAAAGTGGTATGGGTTCCAGTCTGGATCTCTGGCACCATTTCGTGCTTTGTGTTTTTGAGTCACTTGAGAAAAAGTGACTCTATGTAATCGGTCAGTGTTAGTCTGTCCGGCCGGCCGTCCGGCCGGCCGTCCGTAGACACCACCTTAACGTTGGACTTTTTTCGGAAACTATCAAAGCGATCGGGCTCATATTTTGTTTAGTCGTGACCTCCAATGACCTCTACACTTTAACGATGGTTTCGTTGACCTTTGACCTTTTTCAAGGTCACAGGTCAGCGTCAAAGGAAAAATTAGACATTTTATATCTTTGACAAAGTTCATCGGATGTGATTGAAACTTTGTAGGATTATTCTTTACATCAAAGTATTTACATCTGTAGCCTTTTACGAACGTTATCAGAAAAACAAGGGAGATAACTAGCCTTTTCTGTTCGGCAACACACAACTTAAAGGCCAACATCCAAAAGAATTTTTCTCCTGGAGCGACCTAAACTTGAACCCGAGGCAGTTCGCCAAAAAGAACCGCCGATCACGAGAAAAGCATGGGTATCGCATGCGAGACGATTTGCAAGCCAGTCAGCGCAGCAGCGGGTGGGGATTTGGTCTCGGCAAAGAAACTACAATGCAGTGTTTTGTCTCGGTGAGACTGAAAGAGAGACAGAGAGCACGAGAGAGAGCGACAGGGACACAGTGATTCAAACGCACACCTCTAGTAAAGTTGTCGTAGCACGTCCGCCTATGGCCAAAGTGATCCGGGTTCGATTCCTGGCATGTGTGGTCTATGTTTTTTTGTGGTTTTTTTTAAATTCTTGTTTACTATTGTTTATTATGAACGTTTTAATGTTTTATTTTACTCTAATAATTTTTTTAATTGTGTAAAATAAATAAAAAAAAAAATTAATTTTTTTTTTAATCCACGTGCACAAGACAAAAACTTTCATACTGGGGGAGCGAGCCAGTCTGAAGAGTACTCGGGTCCAGCGCCAGCGTTTTTTATAATTTCGCTTCACGCGACTTGTTATTTATGTATCCAAAACATCATAGAACGTGGTACAATGCTGCGAATGCATGAAAACAACGCCGACAGTAAACAAGATGTTATCTGGGCAGTACATTGGGTTGAACTAAAAGAATTCTGCTGAGAATGTACAAAAGAAAAAACAAGTCGCGTAAGGCGAAAATACAACATTTAGTCAAGTAGCTGTCGAACTCACAGAATGAAACGGAACGCAATGCAATTTTTCAGCAAGACCGTATACACGCCGGAACCTCGGCTGTACCCGCGGATAACCGCAGGCTCTGCAGGCTGTTCACCGCAGACAGAAATTGTCAACACGAGTGGTGAGTGTCTGCACAAAATCGTCTCTGCTTTCTCTAAAATGACATATCATTACAAAACTATTGTTTGTACTTCAACCTAAGGTATTATAGCACCCTATCATTGATTTAATTTTTTCCTTTCGTTCGTATGTGAAGGCTGAGCTTCGAGTATTTGTGGATTTCCTGTAAAAAGTGCCAAAATTCTGACTTCTGCAACTTGTTTAATAAGCTTGGATTTCCGTAATAAATGTGTAAAGTCAGAATTTTGGCACTTTTTACAGGAAATGCACAAATACTCGAAGCTCAGCCTTCACATACGAACGAAAGGAAAAAATTAAATCGATGGTAGGGTGCTATAATACCTTAGGTTGAAGTACAAACAATAGTTTTGTAATGATATGTCATTTTAGAGAAAGCAGAGACGATTTTTTGCAGACACTCACCACTCGTGTTGACAATTTCTGTCTGCGGTGAACAGTCTGCAGAGCCTGCGGTTATCCGCGGGTACAGCCGAGGTTCCGGCGTGAGGTATACTCGTAGCATCGTCAGTCCACCGCTCATGGCAAAGGCAGTGAAATTGACAAGAAGAGCGGGGTAGTACTTGAGCTGAGAAGGATAGCACGCTTTTCTGTACCTCTCTTCGTTTTAACTTTCTGAGCGTGTTTTTAATCGAAACATATCATATCTATATGTTTTTGGAATCCGGAACCGACAAGGAATAAGATGAAAGTGTTTTTAAATTGATTTCGACAATTTAATTTTGATAATAATTTTATATTTTTAATTTTCAGAGCTTGTTTTTAATCCAAATATAACATATTTATATGTTTTTGGAATCAGAAAATGATGGAGAATAAGATGAACGTAAATTTGAATCGTTTTATAAAAAAAAATTTTTTTTACTTGACCAAAATTTCAACCAATTTGATTGAAAAATGAGAGCGTGACAGTGCCGCCTCAACTTTCACGAAAAGCCGGATATATGGTGTGTAGAGCGATTGAGACCAAACTACTGGACCGATCTTTATGAAATTTTCCATGAGAGTTCCTGGGATTGATATCCCCGAACGTTTTTTTCTTTTTTTGGAGAAATGTCTTTGATGACGTCATATCCGGCTTTTCGTGAAAGTTGAGGCGGCACTGTCACGCTCTCATTTTTCAACCAAATTGGTTGAAATTTTGGTCAAGTAATCTTCGACGAAGCCCGGACTTCGGTATTGCATATCAGCTTGGTGGCTTAAAAATTAATTAATGACTTTGGTCATTACAAATCTGAAAATTGTAAAAAAAAAAATGTATAAAACGATTCAAATTTACGTTCATCTTATTCTCCATCATTTTCTGATTCCAAAAACATATAAATATGTTATATTTGGATTAAAAACAAGCTCTGAAAATTAAAAATATAAAAATTATTATCAAAATTAAATTGTCGAAATCAATTTAAAAACACTTTCATCTTATTCCTTGTCGGTTCCTGATTCGTGAAAGCGAAATTACAACATTTAGTCAATCTGTCGAACCCACAGAATAAAACTGCACGCACTGCAGTGTTTTCAGTCACGAGTATAAAACAGCTTCGTCAATCCACGCGGCAAGGAAGTCGCTCAATTTTTGCGTGCAACACGAAGTAAACAGACATGCAAGAATAGCGACGGGTTCAAGTTTAGGTCGCTCCAGGAGAAAAATTCCCGCGGATGTTGGCCTTTAAAGGCCAACATCCACAAGAATTTTTCTCCTGGAGCGACCTAAACTTGAACCCGAGGCAGTTCGCCAAAAAGAACCGCCGATCACGAGAAAAGCATGCGTATCGCATGCGAGACGATTTGCAAGCCAGCCAGCGCAGCAGCGGGTGGGGATTTGGTCTCGGCAAAGAAACAAACAATGCAGTGTTTGATCTCGGTGAGACTGAAAGAGAGACAGAGAGCACGAGAGAGAGCGACAGGGACACAGTGATTCAAGGCGCACAACTCTAGTAAAGTTGTCGTAGCACGTCCGCCTATGGCCAAAGTGATCCGGGTTCGATTCCCGGCATGTGTGGTCTATGTTTTTTGTGTTGTTTTTTTTTAATTCTTGTTTACTATTGTTTATTATTTTACTCTAATAATTTTTTTAATTGTGTAAAATAAATTAAAATTTTTTTTTTTTAAATCCACGTGCACAAGACAAAAACTTTCATACTGGGGGAGCGAGCCAGTCTGAAGAGTACTCGGGTCCAGTGCCAGCGTTTTTACATTTAGTCAAGTTTTGACTAAATGTTTTAACGTAGAGGGGGGAATCGAGACGAGGGTCGTGGTGTATGTGTGTGTGTGTGTGTGTGTGTGTGTGTGTGTGTGTGTGTGTGTGTGTGTGTGTGTGTGTCTGTGCGTGTGTGTGTAGAGCGATTCAGACTAAACTACTGGACCGATCTTTATGAAATTTGACATGAGAGTTCCTGGGTATGATATTCCCATACTTTTTTTCATTTTTTTGATAAATGTCTTTGGTGACGTCATATCCGGCTTTTCGTAAAAGTTGAGGCGGCACTGTCACGCTCTCATTTTTCAACCAAATTGGTTGAAATTTTGGTCAAGTATTGTTCGACGAAGCCCGGACTTCGGTATTGCATTTACATGCGAAAAATAAAGCAAGACGCTTTAAAAATGCGTTCAATGAACATGAAAAAAAGAGTGCTTTTAATGAATATAAAAAGACAATAAAAAAGGAATGCAAGTTGTATCATAATGAGTTCGTTAAAACTTTGAGAAAGTTAAGAAGTAATGACCCGAAAGCATACTGGAATCTTCTAAATAAAAATAAAAATAAAAAAAATAATTCCAAAACTAACTATCCAACTTGTTCGGAGTGTTTCGAACATTTCAATAAACTACAAGAGTGTGATGAAAATGAAATGGAGGATAGTAATGAACCTTTAAATGAAGCAAGTAATGAATTTCTTAATGCGCCTTTTACAAAGGAGGAAGTTATCAAATGTATAGACAAGCTGAAAAACAATAAGGCATGCGGTCAAGATAAAATAATTAATGAGTATTTAAAAGCGTCACATGATCGAATGATTGATATTTAGTCAAGTAGCTGTCGAACTCACAGAATGAAACTAAACGCAATGCAACGCAGCAAGACCGTATACTCGTAACATCGTCAGTCCACCGCTCACGGCAAAGGCAGTGAAATTGACAAGAAGAGCGGGGTAGTAGTTGCGCTGAGAACGATAGCACGCTTTTCTGTACCTCTCTTCGTTTTAACTTTCTGAGCGTGTTTTTAATCCAAACATATCATATCTATATGTTTTTGGAATCAGGAACCGACAAGGAATAAGATGAAAGTGTTTTTAAATTGATTTCGACAATTTAATTTTGATAATAATTTTTATATATTTAATTTTCAGAGCTTGTTTTTAATCTAAATATAACATATACCGAAGTCCGGGCTTCGTCGAAGATTACTTGACCAAAATGTCAACCAATTTGGTTGAAAAATGAGAGCGTGACAGTGCCGCCTCAACTTTCACGAAAAGCCGGATATGACGTCATCAAAGACATTTCTCAAAAAAAAAGAAAAAAACATTCGGGGATATCAATCCCAGGAACTATCATGGAAAAATTCATAAAGATCGGTCCAGTAGTTTGGTCTCAATCGCTCTACACACACGCACACACACACACACACACACACACACACACACACACACACACACACACACATACACACACACACACACACACACACACACACACACACACACACTTTGGTCATTAAAAATCTGAAAATTGTAAAATAAAAAAATTTAAAAATGTATAAAACGATTCAAATTTACGTTCATCTTATTCTCCATCATTTTCTGATTCCAAAAACATATAAATATGTTATATTTGGATTAAAAACAAGCTCTGAAAATTAAAAATATAAAAATTATTATCAAAATTAAATTGTCGAAATCAATTTAAAAACACTTTCATCTTATTCCTTGTCGGTTCCTGATTCGTGAAAGCGAAATTACAACATTTAGTCAATCTGTCGAACCCACAGAATAAAACTGCACGCACTGCAGTGTTTTCAGCCGGGTCACGAGAATAAAACAGCTTCGTCAATCCACGCGGCAAGGAAGTCGCTCAATTTTTGCGTGCAACACGAAGTAAACAGACATGCAAGAATAGCGACGGGTTCAAGTTTAGGTCGCTCCAGGAGAAAAATTCTTGTGGATGTTGGCCTTTAACGTTGGGCTTTTCTCGGAAACTATAAAAGTGACCGGGCTCAAATTTTATGTGAACGTGACTCATTGTGTTGTGAATAGCAATTTCTTCCTGTCCATCTGATGCCTCATATAATATTCAGAACTGCGAAAGTGACTCGATCGAGCGTTTGCTCTTCTTGTTTATTGTGCAAAATTATGTCGGATTACGTGATATGACGGGCACCAAGAGAAATTTCTTCTGGGACTAAGTGAAATCAGTAGGGGTTGTCGTCCCTTTCATTGGTACGACTAAACGCTGCAGCACAGTTCGGGTATGAAAGTGTCTTTAATGTCCGTTAAGCGAGAGCAGGAGATGATGTAGCGTGTTTCTGATCTACATTTCTGTTGATGAAGGTGGGTTGCCATGGCATTTGCCTTTCTTGCTGTTATTCTTTTAAACACATTTTGACTGCTCATATACCTAAGCTTGCTGAATGTTTTCTCCTAGCGGTACCCGAAGAGCCACTACTGACCCCAAACGAGAAGGCAGTGGTGGGTGTTGCTGTGGGTGGGGCAGTCTCCTGGGGCTTCATCGCTGGCCTTGTTCAGCTATGTCAGATCTTGGGTAACGCAGGGTGGATGCCCTTTCTTAGTCTCGGAGGCAAGGAGGAAGAGAAAGAGAAAAACAGCGATGACTTAGAAGAGTCTGCAGATGAAGAAGAACCGCCTTCAAAATGTTCCCGATTCCTCAAATGCATTTTCTGCGGAGGTGCTGGCATATGTTTTTTAAGCTTTCTGTTCTGTATCTCGCGTGGGAAGCTGATGTCTGAAAAGTTCAGCTGGCGAAAGGAGACGGACAATCAAGAAGACGTTGAAGCGCCTCCACCGGACAATAACATGACAGACCAGCAGGCCAACCGAGACAATCCTGAGGAAAGTGCAGATCAGGAAGAAGTGATATTACTGCCCTCTCAAAAGCACACGGCAACATCGCAGTCTGATTTGCTGAAGTCGGACGGCGAACAATTTACATATTGCTCTGTGGAAAGATTACCCAGCAGCAGTAGCCTTGCCCCCGAAACTCAATCGCAGACGAAACCAGACAATCTACAAGGTTATTTTTCCATGGAACTGCTGTATCATCGGTAGTGACAATTGATAGAAAGACCCCTGATAGACGAACATTGAACCAGGGGATGGGGAAGCATCATGTTTCTACAACCAAAAACAAAATACAGCGGAACCCGCTCATGAGAAAGTCGAGGGGAAATGGTTGCTGCATGCTTTCTTACATCCGAGGTTGTTCTTATCCGGAGACTCCGGATATAATACATACTTTGGCAATTTCTTTCTCTTATCTGAGAAAAAAACACCATGTGCTCATAATTTTGAAAAAGCATTGCATTTTATGCCCGCAGGCAGGCGCGTGAATGTGCATATAATTAATAAATTATGAATGTTAATTTGTGCAGTTTTGTTCAGTATATGCGTGCGAATTGATATGGGTATTGTCATGCGTTATCGAGAGAGAAAGAGAGAGAGAGAGAGAGAGAGAGAGAGAGAGAGAGAGAGAGAGAGAGAGAGAGAGAGAGAGCGAGAGAGAGAGGGAGAGATGTCTAAGGCAACGCCTTTTCTTACAACTTGCCCTTATATTCAAAACAAAATTCTGATGAATGATCAACAATAGAACGAACGAACAAACAAAATAAATAAGAACACAAATACAAAAGAACAAGCAAACAACCAACTGTAAACATAGCCCGAAAGCATGCAAAAACGTACACAATGTTGATAGAAACAAGAAATTCCTTCGAGGTAGGAAAAACAGCCCCGTTGGTCAAAGGGAAATAACCATTCTCACTGCACCCATTCTCACTGCCACCAACTGAGAAGGTTATTTCCCTTTGACCATGAATATTTTTCTCTATAAGTCCTTGTAGAATCTTAATCCACCAATAACTCCCTAACCGTGTGTTTGACTGGTCCCAAGTTTTGTAAGGACCGTCTCAGGAATGTATAGAACCTGTTCACCAAGTTTGGTGACGATTGGTCCGTTCATTCTTGAGATCTATATGCGAACACAAACACACAAACAAACAAACAAACACATCGACCGAAACCTATACACACCCCTATACCGGGGGTGTAACAATACACACAAAGAACAGAGAGGTCAGGCAAGTGTCGTTTTACACATGTTTTGTCTGGGCAAGCCAAAAATTAATTCAGTCAAGAAAAATATGGTTCTTGTAAAAAAATAATTATCTTTTTCTAAATTTAGAGGGTGTTGAGTATGATGGAATTGGGATTAGGGGTCGGGGTGCTGCTAGTTTGTATATATATGTGGGATATTCTCAGGGGTCGAAAGCTCAATGTATCGATACAGGTGACATTAGGATCAATTTTGTGTCTACAAGTCAGACGTGCATGTTCTCTTGAACATTATTTTGTGAAGCTGGAACATCATTTATGATGTCATTTTATTTTATTTTTGAGAGGTGTACTATACAGTTAAATCCTCCTTTCAAGACGTAAATAAGGTCTGCGAAAATCATGTCTTATATAGTGAGTCTTAAAATAGGGGTAAACTTTCAGAGTTTATGAATAAAAAATGTGAGAAAACTGGGTCTTGAAAGGGCGGAAGGTCTAAATCGGGGGATGGACGTCTTGAAAGTGAGAGAGTCTTCTATTGGGTAGGTTGGGTGGGGGAGGGGGTAAGAAGGGAGAGTCTTCTATTGGATAGGTTGGTTGGGGGAGGGGGGGTAAGAAGGGAGGGAGTCTTCTATTGGATGGGGAGGGGGAAGGGTCATAAAGGAGATGGAGTACGTCTTTTTGAGGGGGAGGGGCGTTAAAATGGGGATTCCCCTGTAAAGTGAAATGATGAAGGAGAGTCGTGTAAGCATTTGCTTTTCTTGTTTCAAAACATCTTGATGCTAGGTCTAAAACTGAGCATGCATGTGACTTGTTATGCCTTTCAGCTTACA
>NC_090260.1:41708042-41745542 GCF_037325665.1 Littorina saxatilis | reverse complement strand
CAGAGAGAGACACAGAGTTATTTAGTCATTCGGTCAGAAATGAATTTCTCGCATATTTATAATAAAGCAGAACTAAGCAAGAACAGTTACTGTAAGTTGTTGTGATCGGTCACTATCTTAACTTGTGACAAGCATTAAGAAACAAGAAAACATCGGCAGAACACAGCAACTTCCCTTTCTGTGTTCTGCCGTTGTTTTTAACAAACTCGAGTTCAACGAAAACTCTGACAGAAGACAGTAACGTCCCTTACTGTGTTCTGCCGTTGTTTTTAACAAGCCCGAGTTCAAGGAAAAACTTGGCAGAACACAGTAAGTCCACTAATTGGCTCATAATTCTTTAATCTTATCACTATTTTTGAAATGGACTAAAGGTATACATTCAGAAATCATCCCCACGCTTTATTGCACTAAAATGTCCAGCGAGAATGCCTTTGTTTTAAATATAAAGCTAAGAACAGAAAACCGCGTTTTTCTCGAAACGTGATTTTTGGACTTACTGTGTTTTGTCAGAGGAGGGCAGAGCTGTTCCCAGGGCTTCATTTCGGCTACTTTAGCTGCAGGCTATTTTAAGCACCCATTCTTTCAAAAATAGCAGAGATACGTAACATAGCAGCTTGAAGCTCACTCCGTGCTTTTCACTGAGCAGGCCAATCTCCCAGTATAATATTATATCATGTATAATATTACATTTCAGCATATGGGAATTACATGTCATCCTACCAAACTGTCATACATTTTTATTCCCACATTATTCTGATTGATCACAACCAAACCTACTATCAGTGGACACATCCAAATGCAAGCGCCTGTTCTTGACAACTTGCCACTGATCGAAAAATATAGATCAGTGCAACTTGCTGGGTTCTTTTGCCACAGACACTGTTTGGCCTGTAGGTAAAATGTACAATGTATTTTCTGATTTGTGCACAAAAGCTTTTTTTTCCTTTTTTTTTAACATACCAATGTTTAATGTCACTGTATGTTTGAAAGACCATGGTCACATTTGTAAAGCAATTGTTAAATTAGAAAATAAATAACATTTTGGTTCATGATTTTTCCTATACCTGTGCTGAAAATAAGAAATAAAATGTTGGTATATAAGTCACTCAGATGCAGTGTAGTACGAATGGTTTGAGTTTGTTGCGGTTGACCCTGCACATTTAGACCTATGATAATACCTTCGTTTTTGTTGAACAATTTTGCCTTCACCCCTCTCATAGGGTGACGTATTTCACAACTTCCTGTGTTACACAAACTCAGTGATGACCGATTTTGCCTTCACCCCTCCCATAGGGTGACGGATTTCACAACTTTCTACTGATGAACAATGTTGCCTTCACCCCTCCCATAGGGTGACGGATGTCACAACTTCCTGTGTACACAAACTGATGACGTATTTCACAACAAAATGGCGCTGCCCATGGTCACCCTCGAAACTAACCGTATAAATGGGGGCCTCCTGGCCCCCATAATAATGTTAAATCACTGACAGTCTCATGTTTTCAGTGGGTGCTTCACCTATAAAGGCAAACCAGCACACACACACACACACACACACAAACAAATACACACACAAACAAATACACACATACACACACAAACAAATACACACACAAACAAATACACATAAAAACACACACACGCATACACACAACCCCCCCCCACCACACACACTGACGCACACGCACAAACGTACACCCCCCCCCCACACACACACATACAGCAACACACTCAGTCATTTTTCTATTCAAGTAAACCAGAATTTATGATTGACAATTCTGTCAGACGAGACGACCGCCCTCGTAGGGGAGGCAATTCAAGCATTTCGTGATAGGCGTCAAGCTAACACGGACTTACTTCCCTTTTACTTGGCCGTATCAGTTCTATCAGAAGTGCATTAAACTAGAAGTGCTAAACTATCATTACAATCAGTAGACACACGGTGATACATATGCCCTTTGACCTTTTCTTGGAGGTTTTCCGTACTAAAAATAAAATTCATGATTCTGGGAAAGCTTTTTAAAGGCACTTTATTCGATTTTCAATACACGACTCAAAACCTTTGGAATAAACCAAAAAGAATAAAATGCAAGAATATAGAGTTCAGAACAGAAGAACAAAGTTGAACATTGAGAATTTTTTTAAAACAAATTCCATTTACGGGACTCGAACACGAGACCGTCGGGACTGGAGGCAAACGTACTGCCACCCTGCCAACCAGGCACAACATTCCTAGCCGTGAACATAGAAAGTTGAACTGCAAACATACATTCCACGTGAGTTTTCGAGCATGTGTCGACTCGTCCGTTTCCGAGTTTCTCCGTTCGTATGTGTGTTTTGTACGTTTTCTTGATCTCATCATTACATGTACAAGTCAGCAAGAGATATTGCACATTAACCTTCACCAGATCACGCTTTGGACTACACAGTCCGGATGATGTGGGTCGTATATCTTCCAAAGAAGGATTCAACGTTAACAGTATGGGTCGTACACGACCCACGCCATCCGAACAGGAATACACGTTTTGCCGCATCTTTGCAGAGTATGGGTCGTACACGACCCACGCCATCCGAACAGGAATACACGTTTTGCCGCATATTTGCAGAGTATGGGTCGTACACGACCCACGCCATCCGAACAGGAATACACGTTTTGCCGCATCTTTGCAGAGTATGGGTCGTACACGACCCACGCCATCCGAACAGGAATACACGTTTTGCCGCATCTTTGCAGAGTATGGGTCGTACACGACCCACGCCATCCCAACAGGAATAGCATCTTTGCAGAGTATGGGTCGTACACGACCCACGCCATCCGATTAAGGATAAACAGCGTAACATTCCTTACGTAATTCCATGGACGACCAACATCATACGGACTGTGCAGTTCAAATTACGTCATCGTTTATTTGTTTACAAAGATAATCTTTTAAAAGTTGGGCAATAGGAAGGCCGTATGGTGATTGGAGATCACCTGAAATCTCAATTAAAAAATCCAAATAGTTTCAGAGATAAAGACGATTTTGTAAGGTTCTGGGTCGTCCACGATCCACGAAGCACGATGACAGTTATAGAGTCAATGTCCATTGAAGGTCAAACAAGTTCACATGCAACTTTTGTATGATAGTGATATTTATTAAACGTCCCACAAAATGTACCTGGCAAACTCAGGAAACACACATACACACACACACACACACACACTCACACATTGACACTCTCTCTCTCTCTCTCTCTCTCTCTCTCTCTCTCTCTCTCTCTCTCTCTCTCTCTCTCTCTCTCTCTCTCTCTCTCTCTCTCTCTCTCGCTCTCTCTGTCAAGGTCATCTGCGTTCACAAGCTGGCACAAATGATCTTTTCTTGCATTAATGTCAATTGTTGAAGCAGAGCCTGCTGTCAACACCGGAATGACGTCCAAGTAAATAACCAGTCGACATTTTATTTGTCTCAGCAAAAACACCATGTAACACTACGCAAACTGCCGGTGGAAGAGAAAAGCTCCCTCCGAATTGTGTCTAGATCAACAACGCGTCTCGTTCTATCTGACATTAAGGAGAGAAGTGGCACGAACAATTGAAACTGGCTGTTTGCAATTTTTGACAATGATTTCATGTACTTGTAAGCTGAAAGGCATAACAAGTCACATGCATGCTCACTTTTAGACCTGGCATCAAGATGTTTTGAAACAAGAAAAGCAAATGCTTACACGACTCTCCTTCATCATTTCCCTTTACAGGGGAATCCCCCTTTTAACACCCCTCCCCCTCAAAAAAGACGTACTCCCTCCCCTTTATGACCCTTCCCCCTCCCCATCCAATAGAAGACTCCCTCCCTTCTTACCTCCTCTCCCCCAACCAACCTACCCAATAGAAGACTCCCTCCCTTCTTACCCCCCTCCCCCAACCAACCTACCCAATAGAAGACTCCCTCCCTTCTTACCCCCTCTCCCCCACCCAACCTACCCAATAGAAGACTCCCTCCCTTCTTACCCCCTCCTCCCCCAACCAACCTACCCAATAGACGACTCCCTCCCTTCTTACCCCCTCTCCCCCAACCAACCTACCCAATAGAAGACTCCCTCCCTTCTTACCCCCTCCTCCCCCAACCAACCTACCCAATAGAAGACTCCCTCCCTTCTTACCCCCTCTCCCCCAACCAACCTACCCAATAGAAGACTCCCTCCCTTCTTACCCCCTCCTCCCCCAACCAACCTACCCAATAGAAGACTCCCTCCCTTCTTACCCCCTCTCCCCCAACCAACCTACCCAATAGAAGACTCCCACCCTTCTTACCCCCTCCTCCCCCAACCAAACTACCCAATAGAAGACTCCCTCCCTTCTTACCCCCTCCTCCCCCAACCAACCTACCCAATAGAAGACTCCCTCCTTTCTTACCCCCTCCTCCCCCAACCAACCTACCCAATAGAAGACTCCCTCCCTTCTTACCCCCTCCTCCCCCAACCAACCTACCCAATAGAAGACTCCCTTCCCTTCGTACCCCCTCCTCCCCCAACCAACCTACCCAATAGAAGACTCCCTCCCTTCTTACCCCCTCCTCCCCCAACCAACCTACCCAATAGAAGACTCCTTCCCTTCTTACCCCCTCCTCCCCCAACCAACCTACCCAATAGAAGACTCCCTCCCTTCTTACCCCCTCCCCAACCATCCTACTCAATAGAAGACTCCCTCCCTTCTTACCCCCTCCTCCCCCAACCAACCTACCCAATAGAAGACTCCCTCCCTTCTTACCCCCTCTCCCCCAACCAACCTACCCACTAGAAGACTCCCTCCCTTTTTACCCCCTCTTCCCCAACCAACCTACCCACTAGAAGACTCCCTCCCATCTTACCCCCTCTCTCCCAACCAACCTACCCAATAGAAGACTCTCTCCCTTCTTACCCCCTCTCCCCCAACCAACCTACCCAATAGAGGACTCCCTCCCTTCTTACCCCCCCTCCCTCAACCAACCTAACCAATAGAAGACTCTCTCCCTTCTTACCCCCTCTCCCCCAACCAACCTACCCAATAGAAGACTCTCTCCCTTCTTACCCCCTCTCCCCCACCCAACCTACCCAATAGAAGACTCTCTCCCTTCTTACCCCCTCTCCCCCAACCAACCTACCCAATAGAAAACTCCCTCCCTTATTACCCCCTCTCCCCCACCCAACCTACCCAATAGAAGACTCCCTCCCTTCTTACCCCCTCTCCCCCACCCAACCTACCCAATAGAAGACTCCCTCCCTTCTTACCCCCTCTCCCCCACCCAACCTACCCAATAGAAGACTCCCTCCCTTCTTACCCCCTCTCCCCCACCCAACCTACCCAATAGAAGACTCCCTCCCTTCTTACCCCCTCTCCCCCACCCAACCTACCCACTAGAAGACTCCCTCCCTTCTTACCCCCTCTCCCAAACCCAACCTACCCTTCCTGATCTGCACTTCCCTCAGAAGTGTCTCGGCTGGCCTGCTCGTCTGTCATGCTATTGTCCGGTGGAGACGCTTCAACGTCTTCCTGAATGTCCGTCTCCTTTCGCCAGATGAACTTTTCAGACATCAGCTTCCCACGCGAGATACAGAACAGAAAGCTTAAAAAACATATGCCAGCACCCCCGCAGAAAATGCACTTGAGGAATCGGGAACATTTTGAAGGCGGTTCTTCTTCATCTGAAGAATCTTCTGAGTCATTGCCTTCTTTGTCTTTGTCTTTCTTCTTGCCTCCGAGACTAACAAAGGGCAGCCACCCTCTGTGTTCCAAGATGTCACATAGCTGAACAAGGCAAGCCATGAAGACCCAGGAGACTGCCCCACCCACAGCAACAGCCACCGCTGCCTTCTCGTTTGGGGTCAGTAGTGGATCTTCGGGTTTCGCTAGGAGAAAAGATTCAGCAAGCTTAGGTATATGAGCAGTCAAAATGTGTTTAAAAGAATAACAGCACGAAAGGCAAACGCCATGGCAACCCACCTTCATCAACAGAAATGTAGATCAGAAACACGCTACATCATCTCCTGCTCTCGCTTAACAGACATTAAAGGCAATGTCATACCCGAACTGTGCTGCAGCGTTTAGTCGTACCACTGAAAGGGACGACAACCCCTACTGATTTCTCTTAGTCCCAGAAGGAATTTCTCTTGGTGCCCGTCATATCACGTAATCCGACATAATGTTGCACAATAAAAAACACAAAGCACGAAATGGTGCCAGAGATCCAGACTGGGAACCCATACCACTTTCGAAGAGTGATCGTCAGACTTGTGATGGTGTCATGAGGTAAAGATGTGACATTTGGATGCGTCATTGCTAGCAAGCCAATCAGCGTCGACTGCGGGAGACACACCTTTCTACAGCCTAGAGCCAAACCTATGCAGTGAAATCCACTGCATGCAGTACTTTTTTCCACTGCGTGCAGCTACACGTAGCGTATACAAAGAACAGGCTTTAGACACACACACTCTACCTTCAATGCAAAGCGGAGGTGTCCATCCATCCAGACAGGCCGGACAGTGGCCAGTGGTTGTGTTACACGTCTGGTTTACAGCACAGCGACCACACTTGTCCGAACATTCCGGACCGTATGTGTTCTTCTCGCAGTCTGGAAAAACAAATTAAACAATATTGGGATTTAGTCTGTGTACAGAACAGAAACAAGAGACGAGAAGAACAAGAACGAGATAACAATATTGGGATTTAGTCTGTGTACAGAACAGGAACAAGAGACGAGAAGAACAAGAACGAGATAACAATGACAATGTACTCACCAAAACTACCAACAATAACAAGAGGCGAAGCCTTCAAGGCTCACGTAAGAAATCGACAAACAGTAACACAAACTCAATCACTCCGTCACACACACACACACAGACATACACACACACACACACACACACACACACACATACACACACAAAGAGCATAGGTGAAACTGTGCAAGAAAGCGAGACACTAGATCTAGATCTGTCTGTCTGCATGTGGCCTACTTACAAGGACACGACTGCCAACTAGTCTCGGCGCGCTCAAAATAATAATGACCGAGACTGTCAGTACTTCCTTCGCGTGACGTCTAACCCTCTTACGTCATAATGTGACGTCAATGTAATGTGACGTCTTCAAATGTTAGAGTTTCTACCACAGACATACACACGCACAGACGCACGCACGCACGCACGCACAGACAGACAAAGTTACGATCGCATAGGCTACACTTACGTGAGCCAAAAACACGAACAGACCGGTTTCGACGTTTGTCTTTGTCAGTGTGATGATATACTTTGTGCGGCAGTCAGCATAAAATAATCGAGACAGTGAACCTCCAAAGATTCTTTAGATAATAAGCCGAGACTGTATTCGTCATGGTGACGTCACACTGTAAATGTCGATGACGTAATTTTCGTAACCTTGTCTCTTGTCTAGGAAACACGAAGGTTGGGCGAGTATTTCTTCTAAACATAATATAATTGCTAAGACCAGCGATAGTGGCATGAAGAGATGTCAATGTTTAGAATTGCTTCATGATTAATAACATTCTCGTTCATTCGAGAGCAATGTAACCTAGGTATTGCTTGGCGACAGACAACAATCGTCGTAACGTAAAACCAACGATCAGTTCCAGTCTGTTCGTCAAGACCCGAAGAAGTCCTGTACGAAAGATTCTAGGCAGATTAGTAAATGATTCATAATCAGTAACTTTCTGATGAAGCCAATCCTAGTGTGTGTTCATGTAATCATTTGTCTGTTTGTTTGGAGAAATTAGATGACACGAATAGGTAATTTGTATTCCATTTCTCAAAATGCTGAAACAGATTCTGTTTCATTTTACATGTTACTAGATGAACGATTTGTTAACGGTATGCTACACGTTGTGTGCAGACACTGAATTCTCTTCACCGAGGATTGGATCAGCTGTTTTATTAATTGTATACATATATCTACACGGAATTCGCTAACCTGTTCGTCGAATAACCACTTGGTGTAACCTGCTGTACCTGTTGTCTACGTCGACCTGTCGTCACTGGATCGTCGTCGTCTCAACATTTGCTGTTCGTCATCCTGTTATCATTATTTCTTCGACCTCAAGCTAAGCGTCTAACACTAAAACTCATCGTCATCATATGTTCTAAATACTGTGTTTTTCACCAGAAACTTTTGAAGAAGAATGACTTGTGTTCTCCCATTGTGGGCATCTATGTATTAATTAACCTGTGATAAATAGAGGATGTTCTGAATTTTAAACAATATATAGTTAGCCACTTATAAACGAAATTGTTCAAACTAAATTAACGCTGCTGTGTATTCTTTGGGCAAGAAAGTACAGTGTCAGCACAGAAAGAGATTGTGTGTATCTCTGAGATACACACAATCTCTTTCTGAGATTCTCAACCAAACGTTTATACACTAGACCAATTGGTAAAATCGTCACAGTCAGCTATGGATACAATACTTTAAAAAGAAAAGCAAAGGCTTGCACACGACTCACCTTCGTTGCCCCATGCCCCCCCCCCCCCCCCCTGAACCACCTTACCCCATAAAAGACTGCCCCCCCCCCCCCCCCGAACCACCTTACCCCATAAAAGACTGCCCCCCCCCCCTCTCTGAACCACCTTACCCCGTAACAGACTGCCCCCCCCCCCCCCTGAACCACCTTACCCCATAGAAGACTGCCCCCCCCCCCCCCCTCTGAACCACCTTACCCCGTAACAGACTGCCCCCCCCCTGAACCACCGTACCCCATAAAAGACTGCCCCCCCCCCCCCCCCTCTGAACCACCTTACCCCGTAACAGACTGCCCCCCCCCCCCTGAACCACCGTACCCCATAAAAGACTGCCCCCCCCCCCCTGAACCACCTTACCCCATAACAGACTACCCCCCCCCCCCACTGAACCACCTTACCCCATAAAAGACTGCCCCCCCCCTGAACCACCTTACCCCATAAAAGACTGCCCCCCCCCCCCCTGAACCACCTTACCCCATAAAAGACTGCCCCCCCCCTGAACCACCTTACCCCATAAAAGACTGCCCCCCCCCCTCCCCTGAACCACCTTACCCCATAAAAGACTGCCCCCCCCTGAACCACCTTACCCCATAAAAGACTGCCCCCCCCCCCTGAACCACCTTACCCCATAAAAGACTGCCCCCCCCCCTGAACCACCTTACCCCACAAAAGACTGCCCCCCCCCTGAACCACCTTACCCCACAAAAGACTGCCCCCCCCCCCCCTGAACCACCTTACCCCACAAAAGACTGCCCCCCCCCCCCCCCCTGAACCACCTTACCCCATAAAAGACTGCCCCCCCCCTGAACCACCTTACCCCATAAAAAAATGCACCCCCCCCTGAACCACCTTACCCCATAAAAGACTCCCCCCCCCCCCCCTGAACCACCTTACCCCATAAAAGACTGCCCCCCCCCCCCCTGAACCACCTTACCCCATAAAAGACTGCCCCCCCCCCCCCCTGAACCACCTTACCCCATAAAAAATGCACCCCCCCTGAACCACCTTACCCCATAAAAGACTGCCCCCCCCTGAACCACCTTACCCCATAAAAGACTGCCCCCCCTGAACCACCTTACCCCATAAAAGACTGCCCCCCCTGAACCACCTTACCCCACAAAAGACTGCCCCCCCCCCCCCTGAACCACCTTACCCAATAAAGGACTGCCCCCCCCCCCCCTGAACCACTTTACCCCATAAAAGACTGCCCCCCCCCCCCTGAACCACCTTACCCCATAAAAGACTGCCCCCCCCCCCCTGAACCACCTTACCCCATAAAAGACTGCCCCCCCCCTGAACCACCTTACCCCATAAAAGACTGCCCCCCCCCCCCCCGAACCACCTTACCCCATAAAAGACTGCCCCCCCCCCCCCCAGAACCACCTTACCCCATAAAAGACTGCCTACCTTTTAAGACACCTAACCCCCGATAAGAAATTTTCAAGACCATGTTTTCTAAGATATTCTGATCATAACCACGTAAGTTTACCCCCATTTTAAGACCTGATATTCTCAGGGTTCTGAAGGTCTATACATGAGGATTCCACTACCTATGACCCCGCCCCCCCTAAAAAAAAAGCAGTTTCAGCTACATAAAATAATGTTCGAGAGAACTCTTTATGGTACCTGTATCAATCCATTTAGTTATTCAACCCTAAGAATATTTCACATATTCAAACTTGCACAACACCCAACCTCCTTCCCACCACCATCACTAGCGCTGCTATCCATTGATGCAAATCTTAAATGACCTTCTCATTGCATCTGAACAAAATCAAGTCTACAATGCATGACCCTGCTCGACCTCTCCGGGGCGTTCGATACTATTGATCATGGAATTCTTGTTAGTCGTCTTGAACATGATTTTGGCACCTCAGGGAATGCCCTTAGTTGGTTGTCGTCCTTCTTGTCTGATAGACGTCTATGTGTTACAGTTAACCACACGACCTCGAAGCCGGTTAAGCTCGAGTTCGGGGTCCCTGAGGGCTCAGTTCTCGGGCCCATACTGTTCGTCCTGTACACACATCCACTATCAAAAGTACTGTCCAATCATTCCTGTCCACAACAACTCTTCGCTGACGACACACAACTCAGATGTTCTGGCAAGGAAACTGAAATTGATACAGCAAAATACCGTATCCAGACATGTGTTGAGGACATTAAGGACTGGATGTGTTGAAACAAACTGCAACTCGACCATGACAAAACAGAAGCCATGCTTATTTATCAAACAACACCAGTCACCCAATCGCCCAACGCCTTGCTCATTTGCGACGCCACAATAGGTTTCCCAGATACAGTGAACAATCTCGGTGTTTACATTGATAAAGAACTTAACATGAAAACACAAGTCAACCACATCTGCAAAACATTCTAGAACTCAGACGTATAAGCCCCATTTGCCCATTTCTGTCCACCGAAGCCACCAAAACGCAGGTTACATCATTCGTTCTGTCACACCTGTCACACCTGTCACACCTGCAAATCACTTTTGTCAGGTCTTCCCGTCTATCTGATCAAAACACTTCAGCATGTCAGGAACTGTGCTGCGAGACTGATCTTAGGCGCCTTCACGCAGACAGCACGCCATTCCTCTTCTGCAGCAGCTCCATCAACTCCCCGTTGAATGTGCATTATCACACCGGTGACACTGTGACGGTTCCCCTACGCTTTGTGTTCGGTGCCCTGACCCTTTGTGTTCGGTTCCCACTCGGTTCCCACACGCCAAAATTCGCGGACAAAACATCCATTTATGGTAGTATTACGCAATGTTGCTCTCTGAGAATGGTCTTGTTAGATCTGTGAGTGTTTACACTACATGCCTAGGTGCTGTTGGATTGAAGGTTTTTGATATTTTAGCCGTTATTAGGTAGAATGCCTTCCACTTTACTGCAAAACTGCATAATTCGTAGCATCGGCAAGAAATATCCTACCAAAAAATGCCTGCTTGGAACTGTCCGTGGTCCAGCAAAAAGTTCAACATGTCTGTAGCAGACAGCCCAAGTTTCAAGATTGTAGGGCCATCCAAACAGCCGTAATAATAAAAACAACAAAAGTAGTCAGTGAAATTGGCTGTGTTCGGTCCCCCCACACTTTTGTGACGTAGGCGTGACGGTTCCCATAATTCATTGTGTCGGTCCCCACTTTCTGTGTCGGACCCCACTTTCGACCTAATTTCTCTGTGACGGACCCCACAACCAGCCTATTTTGTGTCGGTCCCCACACCTTCTTGGATTTATGACTTGCCGGTTACTTGTATCATTGTATTCATTGAATCTAATTGTCTCGGAGTTATTTTTCAGCAAAAACCGGCAAGGCAGCACCTTTTGTGATACCAAGTAAGTCAGATGACATCAGTATGTGTGTGTGTGTGTGTGTGTGTGTGTGTTTGTGAGAGAGAGAGAGAGAGACAGAGAGAGAGAGAGAGAGAGAGAGAGAGAGAGAGAGAGAGAGAGAGAGAGAGAGAGAGAGAGAGAGAGAGAGAGAGAGAGAGAGAGAGTTGTGTTTCCGTACCCGCGACAGCGTTTTTCCAGCGGCGCGACGAAAATCAAGCACATAGAAAATGACCAGGAGTGTTTCCACACGCGCGACGCGTTAGCGGCGCGACAAGCGGCAAGCGACGCGATTTTTTTGAAAGGGTCCTGGAGCGATTTTTTCGCGTTGTCGCGCGGCAACGCGGGAGTTTACAGATTTTACCGCATGTTTAAAACGCAAGTACGGAAACACGTCACGCGTTTGCGCGCGTTTTCTTTTGTCGCTGCCGCTGTCGCGGGTACGGAAACAGAACTTACCGCGAGTACGACACTACCGCGAGTACGACACTACCGCGAGTATAACACTACCGCGTGTCACACTACCGCGAGTATAACATTACCGCGTGTCATTTTATGACTTCCATGGCTGAAGGCAAAGGTTGAAATGTTTCCTTGAAATATAAAACAACAAGTCGCGTAAGGCGAAAATACAATATTTAGTCAAGTAGCTGTCGAACTCACAAAATGAAACTGAACGCAATGCCATTTTTCAGCAAGACCGTATACTCGTAGCATCGTCAGTCCACCGCTCATGGCAAAGGCAGTGAAATTGACAAGAAGAGCGGGGTAGTAGTTGCGCTAAGAAGGATAGCACGCTTTTCTGTACCTCTCTTTGTTTTAACTTTGTGAGCGTGTTTTTAATCCAAACATATCATATCTATATGTTTTTGGAATCAGGAACCGACAAGGAATAAGATGAAAGTGTTTTTAAATTGATTTGGACAATTTAATTTTGATAATAATTTTTATATATTTAATTTTCAGAGCTTGTTTTTAATCCGAATATAACATATTTATATGTTTTTTGGAATCAGCAAATGATGGAGAATAAGATAAACGTAAATTTGGATCGTTTTATAAATTTTTATTTTTTTTTACAATTTTCAGATTTTTAATGACCAAAGTCATTAATTAATTTTTAAGCCACCAAGCTGAAATGCAATACCGAAGTCCGGGCTTCGTCGAAGACTACTTGACGAAAATTTCAACCAATTTGGTTGAAAAATGAGGGCGTGACAGTGCCGCCTCAACTTTCACGAAAAGCCGGATATGACGTCATCAAAGACATTTATCAAAAAAATGAAAAAAACGTTCGGGGATTTCATACCCAGGAACTCTCATGTCAAATTTCATAAAGATCGGTCCAGTAGTTTAGTCTGAATCGCTCTACACACACACACACACGCACACACAGACACACAGACACACAGACACACAGACACACAGACACACAGACACACGCACATACACCACGACCCTCGTTTCGATTCCCCATCGATGTTAAAATATTTAGTCAAAACTTGACTAAATATAAAAAGGCCTGGTCTGTTCTCTGAACACTAATTCAATGTTTGTCATGCTAACCAAGAACTCAAAACGATCAGAACACACTATCAGAATACATATAGAATGGGTTGCTTCCAATCAAAGTTAGAACACAAACTCACAAGAAGTAAGTTTGCATGCGTTCTCTCTACGGTTATGGTACTCGCGGTTGTGGTACGCGCGGTAGTGTGACACGCGGCAGTGTTATACTCGCGGTAGTGTCGTACTCGCGGTAGTGTGACACGCGGTAGTGTTACACGCGGTAGTGTCGTACTCGCGGTAGTGTGACACGCGGTAGTGACGCTCGCGGTAGTGTCGCATAACCGGAGTGATCTGGAAAGGTGTCAATCTCTCTCTCTCTCTCTCACTCTCTCTCTCTCTCTCTCTCTCTCTCTCTCTCTCTCTCTCTCTCTCTCTCTCTCTCTCTCTCTCACACACACACACACACACACACACACACACACACACACACATACTGATGTCATCTGACTTACTTGGTATCACAAAAGGTGCTGCCTTGCCGGTTTTTGCTGAAAAATAACTCCGAGACAATTAGATTCAATGAATACAATGATACAAGTAACCGGCAAGTCATAAATCCAAGAAGGTGTGGGGACCGACACAAAATAGGCTGGTTGTGGGGTCCGTCACAGAGAAATTAGGTCGAAAGTGGGGTCCGACACAGAAAGTGGGGACCGACACAATGAATTATGGGAACCGTCACGCCTACGTCACAAAAGTGTGGGGGGACCGAACACAGCCAATTTCACTGACTACTTTTGTTGTTTTTATTATTACGGCTGTTTGGATGGCCCTACAATCTTGAAACTTGGGCTGTCTGCTACAGACATGTTGAACTTTTTGCTGGACCACGGACAGTTCCAAGCAGGCATTTTTTGGTAGGATATTTCTTGCCGATGCTACGAATTATGCAGTTTTGCAGTAAAGTGGAAGGCATTCTACCTGATAACGGCTAAAATATCAAAAACCTTCAATCCAACAGCACCTAGGCATGTAGTGTAAACACTCACAGATCTAACAAGACCATTCTCAGAGAGCAACATTGCGTAATACTACCATAAATGGATGTTTTGTCCGCGAATTTTGGCGTGTGGGAACCGAGTGGGAACCGAACACAAAGGGTCAGGGCACCGAACACAAAGCGTAGGGGAACCGTCACAGTGTCACCGGTGTGATTATGTACGTGATTGTATTTTGTATTTATTTGAAGAATCTTTAAATGTTTATTTTTGCTGTAATGAAGATAATTATAATGAACATTAATTGTAAGGCGCCTAGAACTATATTAGGATTTGCGCCATATAAATACCCTGATTTTTTTAATTATTATTATAGACTCAACATCCACATTTTGAAAAAAAGTGATTTTTCCAACAAGAATCATAATGATTACTAATGTTCTTGACCAAATTGAGTTTTGTCTAGCCCAGAAAAAATATGTATACTCAGACACTTGCATGACATTCATCGAAAAAAAGAAAAACAAACCCGGGGAGAATGTCTGCATTGGGGCGGGGATATAGCTCAGTTGGTAGCGCGCTGGATTTGTATTCAGTTGGCCGCTGTCAGCGTGAGTTCGATCCCAGGTTCGGCGGAAATTTATTTCAGAGTCAACTTTGTGTGCAGACTCTCTTCGGTGTCCGAACCCTCCCCCCGTGTACACTACATTGGGTGTGCACGTTAAAGATCCCACGATTGACAAAAGGGTCTTTCCTGGCAAAATTGCTTAGGCACAGTTAATAATTGTCTACCTATACCCGTGTGACTTGGAATAATAGGCCGTGACAGGTAAATATGCGCCGAAATGGCTGCAATTTACTGGCCGTATAAAATTTCATCTCACACGGCATCACTGCAGAGCGCCTAGAACTGTACCCACGGAATATGCGCGATATAAGCGTCATTGATTGATTGATTGATTAAGTTTCGTGAAGATCGATCCAGTAGTTTTCTAGAAATCGTTCTACACATACTTACACACAAACACTACTACCCTCATCTCGATTTTTGGTCTATTTTAAAACATTTAGTCAAACACTTGACTAATTGTTATCAGAGAAAAAGGAAAGCAAATTAAAAAGAAAACTCAACAAAAATACTTCAACAACAAACATTGTCATCATTTTCACGAGTTTTCATTCACAAGCACCTGGGAAATAAATCTCATGTTCCCCGGGGAATAAATCCCCGGTTACCATAGTTGCAGGAAGCCCTATTACATGGATAATCAAAAGCAAACCCAATAGAAACGCTCGAGGATTCTTCGGCTCTTTTCATTGGCGTTTCCCCAGACCTAAACAGACGACACTGCTTCGCCAAGTTCCAAATACGAACTGGCGAACTGGCAAATGTAAACAAAAAACAAAACTACCTCATCAAAGGTCATACATTTATGCTTTATCGCAAACAAATGAAACCTATCGATATGTTTTATCTTCTCACAAAGTCATATGATACACGCACTCCATGACTTTGTGAGAAGATAAAACATATCGATAAACTAAGCGCAAATAAAAAAATAATAATAAAAAAAGCAAAGAACATAGCAACAAGAAATGAAGACATCTGACAAAGCCGAGCAAGCAGAATGACAAGTCTAATGAAAAACAGAGAGGCAATGAGAAACAAGATCGCGATTATCTTTCCTTCGCGGCACGACGCAAATCGTTTGTGTCCTTTGACCCAATTCGTGCAGTGCTGCACGATGCAAATCTTCTGTGACCTTTGACTCAACGTAGCTTCAATATTCGATTACTAATATTTACCACTGAAAACCGAGTCGTGGAATACTGAGAGGGGCAGGGTGGTAGGGCGATGGTGAAATGTAATGAAGAGACACGTGTAGCAATAAGAGATAACCGATTCTGCAATAACACAAGCAAGAACAATAAACCCAACACTGACCTATATGAATATTTAATCAATAATATGATCGTCTGCGTTGCAGGTGTGCAAGTGAAGGGTTGGGGGGGGGGGGGGTAACTTGATCATTTATTTGTGTGTGTCAGTGTTTGTGTTCATGGACTGATTGTGAGGGAGGGGGGGGGGTGGGGTGGGGTGTGTTTCTGGTTTTGGTGTGGGTATGAAACGAGCAAAACAATACCCACACCACAAAATCTTGGAAGCAAAAAACACTCGCCGTCGCATCATTTTGTCCGCACAATATTATATGCACCAACAACCGGAAAGAAAGGTGACAATGGAAAAACACTCATCTTTGCTTCCTGCGATTCCTTGCCCCCGACTCGAACGTCGCACGATAATCCACATAACAGATCTGTTATGAGATGGTCAACGCTGACTGTGCAAGCAAATCACCTCGTTTGAAATACGACAATCCCATCGCTCGAATGCAACATGTGGGCACTATCGTTTCAAAGGCGCTTACTGTTGGTTTCACACACCACTCTGTAGTCGGAACCTACAGAACTTCGCATCCTCAAACCTGACATACTTGTCTCAACATTTAAAACTCAAATCACACACAGTAAGTTGCTTTCGCACGCCAGCTTTGAACAACGTGCTGGGGCCCCGAACATGCATTATAATAACAGAACTCGCGTTTCAAACCATGGCTCCCTGTGTTGATTTTTCACTTAATGTTGAACCACCAAAATGATGACAAAAACGATGTTTGATGGTTTGTTGCCAGACCAGCTTTTTTGTCGGTCCTCGGGGGGCATATCGACTTTTGTTTCATATTTATTGACCGCGGCCTTCGGCCTTGGTCAATAAATATGAAACAAAAGACGATATGCTCCCCCTCGGACCGACAAAAAAGCTGGTCTGTCAACAACCCATCAAACATCTTATAATATTCGCATGGAAAAAAAAGATTCCTGAACAATTGTTCTCTTAAACCCATTGACCAACCAATCAACTCACCAATCAAATTACTAAAACAGAAGGGAACACGAGTCCAAAGCAGTTACTCAAAAGAACAGTACAAATTCAGCAGATAAGCTCACCTTTAACAGTCACTGTGACTGACGCAGCTTCGTATTTTCTGATATTCACAGAGAAAAACACGTAGCAAGAGTACGTCCCACCGTCACAGTCTGTCACTGGATAACAAAGAAACAAAACAAGTCGCGTAAGGCGAAAATACAATATTTAGTCAAGTAGCTGTCGAACTCACAGAATGAAACTGAACGCAACGCAACGCAGCAAGACCGTATACTCGTAGCATCGTCACTCCACCGCCCGTGGCAAAGGCAGTGCACGTGGAATTGACAAGAAGAGCGGGGTATTCGTTGCGCTGAGAAGGATAGCACGCTTTTCTGTACCTGTCTTTGTTTTAACTTTCTGAGCGTGTTTTTAATCCAAACATATCATATCTATATATTTTTGGAATCAGGAACCAACAAGGAATAAGATGAAAGTGTTTTTAATTTGATTTCGAAAAAAAAATTTTGATAAAAATTTTTATATATTTAATTTTCAGAGCTTGTTTTTAATCCGAATATAACATATTTATATGTTTGTGGAATCAGCAAATGATGGAGAATAAGATAAACGTAAATTTGGATCGTTTTATAAATTTTTATTTTTTTTTTTACAATTTTCAGATTTGTAATGACCAAAGTCATTAATTAATTTTTAAGCCACCAAGCTGAAATGCAATACCGAACCCCGGGCTTCGTCGAAGAGTACTTGACCAAAATTTCAACCAATTTGGTTGAAAAATGAGGGCGTGACAGTGCCGCCTCAACTTTCACGAAAAGCCGGATGTGACGTCATCAAAGACATTTATCAAAAAAATGAAAAAAACGTTCGGGGATTTCATACCCAGGAACTCTCATGTCAAATTTCATAAAGATCGGTCCAGTAGTTTAGTCTGAATCGCTCTACACACACACACACACACACACACACACACACAGACACACACACGCACACACACACGCACATACACCACGACCCTCGTTTCGATTCCCCCTCAATGTTAAAATATTTAGTCAAAACTTGACTAAATATAACAAAATGACTGTGTGCCACCGTCACAGTCTGTCACTGGATAACAAAGAAACAAAACAAAATGACTGTGTGCCACCGTCACAGTCTGTCACTGGATAACAAAGAAACAAAACAAAATGACTGTGTGCCACCGTCACAGTCTCTCACTGGATAACAAAGAAACAGAACAACATGACTGTGTGCCACCGTCACAGTCTCTCACTGGATAACAAAGAAACAAAACAAAATGACTGTTGGCCACCGTCACAGTCTGTCACTGAATAACAATGAAACAAAACAAA
The DNA here is from genome assembly GCF_037325665.1 of Littorina saxatilis. Taxonomy (NCBI): domain Eukaryota; kingdom Metazoa; phylum Mollusca; class Gastropoda; order Littorinimorpha; family Littorinidae; genus Littorina; species Littorina saxatilis. The sequence continues at coordinate 41,726,920 of NC_090260.1, read as the reverse complement.
ATGACTGCGTGCCACCGTCACAGTCTGTCACTGGATAACAAAGAAACAAAACAAAACGACTGTGTGCCACCGTCACAGTCTCTCACTGGATAACAAAGAAACAAAACAAAATGACTGTGTGCCACCGTCACAGTTTGTCACTGGATAACAAAGAAACAAAACAAAACGACTGTGTGCCACCGTCACAGTCTGTCACTGGATAACAAAGAAACAAAACAAAACGACTGTGTGCCACCGTCACAGTCTGTCACTGGATAACAAAGAAACAAAACAAAATGACTGTGTGCCACCGTCACAGTCTGTCACTGGATAACAAAGAAACAAAACAAAATGACTGTGTGCCACCGTCACAGTCTCTCACTGGATAACAAAGAAACAAAACAAAATGACTGTGTGCCACCGTCACAGTCTGTCACTGGATAACAAAGAAACAGAACAACATGACTGTGTGCCACCGTCAGTCTCTCACAGGATAACAAAGAAACAAAACAAAATGACTGTGTGCCACCGTCACAGTCTCTCACTGGATAACAAAGAAACAAAACAAAATGACTGTGTGCCACCGTCACAGTCTGTCACTGGATAACAAAGAAACAAAACAAAACGACTGTGTGCCACCGTCACAGTCTGTCACTGGATAACAAAGAAACAAAACAAAATGACTGTGTGCCACCGTCACAGTCTGTCACTGGATAACAAAGAAACAAAACAAAATGACTGTGTGCCACCGTCACAGTCTCTCACTGGATAACAAAGAAACAAAACAAAATGACTGTGTGCCACCGTCACAGTCTCTCACTGGATAACAAAGAAACAGAACAAAATGACTGTGTCCCACCGTCACAGTCTCTCACTGGATAACAAAGAAACAAAACAAAATGACTGTGCCATGTACATTGTTTTCATTCTACTTTGTAATAATCTCTGTGTCTTTCTTTGACTCCAAATCTGTTTGAATTTTAAGAAAATAAAGGTGTTTGCTTTTGGATTATTTCTTTGGTTTGCTGTTGTTGGCCGACATCCTACCCCCACCCCCCACCCCCCTTCCCAATCTCACAGACAATTAACAGAGCACCACACTTTAAAGACTGTCCTAAACTGGGCGAAGTCGACTACGCGAAGTACACTTGGCGAAGCTGGCCAGACGACGCTTTGTCACTGACTTCTCAGTACACAGACTTCGCGAAGCTGGCCAGACGACGCTTTATCACTGACTTCTCAGTACACAGACTTCGCGAAGCTGGCCAGACGACGCTTTGTCACTGACTTCTCAGTACACACACTTCGCGAAGCTGGCCAGACGACGCTTTGTCACTGACTTCTCAGTACACACACTTCGCGAAGCTGGCCAGACGACGCTTTATCACTGACTTCTCAGTACACAGACTTCGCGAAGCTGGCCAGACGACGCTTTGTCACTGACTTCTCAGTACACAGACTTCGCGAAGCTGGCCAGACGACGCTTTGTCACTGACTTCTCAGTACACACACTTCGCGAAGCTGGCCAGACGACGCTTTGTCACTGACTTCTCAGTACACACACTTCGCGAAGCTGGCCAGACGACGCTTTGTCATTGACTTCTCAGTACACACACTTCGCGAAGCTGGCCAGACGACGCTTTCTCACTGACTTCTCAGTACACAGACTTCGCGAAGCTGGCCAGACGACGCTTTATCACTGACTTCTCAGTACACAGACTTCGCGAAGCTGGCCAGACGACGCTTTGTCACTGACTTCTCAGTACACACACTTCGCGAAGCTGGCCAGACGACGCTTTGTCACTGACTTCTCAGTACACACACTTCGCGAAGCTGGCCAGACGACGCTTTATCACTGACTTCTCAGTACACAGACTTCGCGAAGCTGGCCAGACGACGCTTTGTCACTGACTTCTCAGTACACAGACTTCGCGAAGCTGGCCAGACGACGCTTTATCACTGACTTCTCAGTACACAGACTTCGCGAAGCTGGCCAGACGACGCTTTGTCACTGACTTCTCAGTACACAGACTTTGCGAAGCTGGCCAGACGACGCTTTATCACTGACTTCTCAGTACACAGACTTCGCGAAGCTGGCCAGACGACGCTTTATCACTGACTTCTCAGTACACACACTTCGCGAAGCTGGCCAGACGACGCTTTGTCACTGACTTCTCAGTACACAGACTTCGCGAAGCTGGCCAGACGACGCTTTGTCACTGACTTCTCAGTACACACACTTCGCGAAGCTGGCCAGACGACGCTTTGTCACTGACTTCTCAGTACACAGACTTCGCGAAGCTGGCCAGACGAGGCTTTGTCACTGACTTCTCAGTACACACACTTCGCGAAGCTGGCCAGACGACGCTTTATCACTGACTTCTCAGTACACAGACTTCGCGAAGCTGGCCAGACGACGCTTTGTCACTGACTTCTCAGTACACAGACTTCGCGAAGCTGGCCAGACGACGCTTTATCACTGACTTCTCAGTACACAGACTTCGCGAAGCTGGCCAGACGACGCTTTGTCACTGACTTCTCAGTACACAGACTTCGCGAAGCTGGCCAGACGACGCTTTATCACTGACTTCTCAGTACACAGACTTCGCGAGGCTGGCCAGACGACGCTTTATCACTGACTTCTCAGTACACACACTTCGCGAAGCTGGCCAGACGACACTTTGTCACTGACTTCTCAGTACACACACTTCGCGAAGCTGGCCAGACGACGCTTTGTCACTGACTTCTCAGTACACAGACTTCGCGAAGCTGGCCAGACGACGCTTTGTCACTGACTTCTCAGTACACAGACTTCGCGAAGCTGGCCAGACGACGCTTTGTCACTGACTTCTCAGTACACAGACTTCGCGAAGCTGGCCAGACGACGCTTTATCACTGACTTCTCAGTACACAGACTTCGCGAAGCTGGCCAGACGACGCTTTGTCACTGACTTCTCAGTACACACACTTCGCGAAGCTGGCCAGACGACGCTTTATCACTGACTTCTCAGTACACAGACTTCGCGAAGCTGGCCAGACGACGCTTTGTCACTGACTTCTCAGTACACAGACTTCGCGAAGCTGGCCAGACGACGCTTTATCACTGACTTCTCAGTACACAGACTTTGCGAAGCTGGCCAGACGACGCTTTGTCACTGACTTCTCAGTACACAGACTTTGCGAAGCTGGCCAGACGACGCTTTATCACTGACTTCTCAGTACACAGACTTCGCGAAGCTGGCCAGACGACGCTTTATCACTGACTTCTCAGTACACACACTTCGCGAAGCTGGCCAGACGACGCTTTGTCACGGACTTCTCAGTACACACACTTCGCGAAGCTGGCCAGACGACGCTTTGTCACTGACTTCTCAGTACACACACTTCGCGAAGCTGGCCAGACGACGCTTTATCACTGACTTCTCAGTACACAGACTTCGCGAAGCTGGCCAGACGATGCTTTGTCACTGACTTCTCAGTACACACACTTCGCGAAGCTGGCCAGACGACGCTTTGTCACTGACTTCTCAGTACACAGACTTCGCGAAGCTGGCCAGACGACGCTTTGTCACTGACTTCTCAGTACACACACTTCGCGAAGCTGGCCAGACGACGCTTTGTCACTGACTTCTCAGTACACAGACTTCGCGAAGCTGGCCAGACGACGCTTTGTCACTGACTTCTCAGTACACAGACTTCGCGAAGCTGGCCAGACGACGCTTTATCACTGACTTCTCAGTACACAGACTTCGCGAAGCTGGCCAGACGACGCTTTGTCACTGACTTCTCAGTACACAGACTTCGCGAAGCTGGCCAGACGACGCTTTATCACTGACTTCTCAGTACACACACTTCGCGAAGCTGGCCAGACGACGCTTTGTCACTGACTTCTCAGTACACAGACTTCGCGAAGCTGGCCAGACGACGCTTTATCACTGACTTCTCAGTACACAGACTTCGCGAAGCTGGCCAGACGACGCTTTATCACTGACTTCTCAGTACACACACTTCGCGAAGCTGGCCAGACGACGCTTTGTCACTGACTTCTCAGTACACACACTTCGCGAAGCTGGCCAGACGACGCTTTGTCACTGACTTCTCAGTACACAGACTTCGCGAAGCTGGCCAGACGACGCTTTGTCACTGACTTCTCAGTACACAGGCTTCGCGAAGCTGGCCAGACGACGCTTTGTCACTGACTTCTTAGTACACAGACTTCGCGAAGCTGGCCAGACGACGCTTTATCACTGACTTCTCAGTACACAGACTTCGCGAAGCTGGCCAGACGACGCTTTGTCACTGACTTCTCAGTACACAGACTTCGCGAAGCTGGTCAGACGACGCTTTGTCACTGACTTCTCAGTACACACACTTCGCGAAGCTGGCCAGACGACGCTTTATCACTGACTTCTCAGTACACAGACTTCGCGAAGCTGGTCAGACGACGCTTTGTCACTGACTTCTCAGTACACACACTTCGCGAAGCTGGCCAGACGACGCTTTATCACTGACTTCTCAGTACACAGACTTCGCGAAGCTGGCCAGACGACGCTTTGTCACTGACTTCTCAGTACACAGACTTCGCGAAGCTGGCCAGACGACGCTTTATCACTGACTTCTCAGTACACAGACTTCGCGAAGCTGGCCAGACGACGCTTTGTCACTGACTTCTCAGTACACAGACTTCGCGAAGCTGGCCAGACGACGCTTTATCACTGACTTCTCAGTACACAGACTTCGCGAAGCTGGCCAGACGACGCTTTATCACTGACTTCTCAGTACACACACTTCGCGAAGCTGGCCAGACGACGCTTTGTCACTGACTTCTCAGTACACAGACTTCGCGAAGCTGGCCAGACGACGCTTTATCACTGACTTCTCAGTACACAGACTTCGCGAAGCTGGCCAGACGACGCTTTATCACTGACTTCTCAGTACACACACTTCGCGAAGCTGGCCAGACGACGCTTTGTCACTGACTTCTCAGTACACAGACTTCGCGAAGCTGGCCAGACGACGCTTTATCACTGACTTCTCAGTACACAGACTTCGCGAAGCTGGCCAGACGACGCTTTATCACTGACTTCTCAGTACACAGACTTCGCGAAGCTGGCCAGACGACACTTTATCACTGACTTCTCAGTACACAGACTTGGCGAAGCTGGCCAGACGACGCTTTGTCACTGACTTCTCAGTACACAGACTTCGCGAAGCTGGCCAGACGACGCTTTATCACTGACTTCTCAGTACACAGACTTCGCGAAGCTGGCCAGACGACGCTTTATCACTGACTTCTCAGTACACAGACTTCGCGAGGCTGGCCAGACGACGCTTTGTCACTGACTTCTCAGTACACAGACTTCGCGAAGCTGGCCAGACGACGCTTTATCACTGACTTCTCAGTACACAGACTTCGCGAAGCTGGCCAGACGACACTTTATCACTGACTTCTCAGTACACAGACTTGGCGAAGCTGGCCAGACGACGCTTTATCACTGACTTCTCAGTACACAGACTTCGCGAAGCTGGCCAGACGACGCTTTATCACAGACTTCTCAGTACACAGACTTCGCGAAGCTGGCCAGACGACGCTTTATCACTGACTTCTCAGTACACAGACTTCGCGAAGCTGGCCAGACGACGCTTTATCACTGACTTCTGAGTGCACAGACTTCGCGAAGCTGGCCAGACGACGCTTTATCACTGACTTCTCAGTACACAGACTTGGCGAAGCTGGCCAGACGACGCTTTGTCACTGACTTCTCAGTACACACACTTGGCGAAGCTGGCCAGACGACGCTTTATCACTGACTTCTCAGTACACAGACTTGGCGAAGCTGGTCAGACGACGCTTTATCACTGACTTCTAAGTACACAGACTTGGCGAAGCTGGCCAGACGACGCTTTGTCACTGACTTCTCAGTACACAGACTTCGCGAAGCTGGCCAGATGACGCTTTATCACTGACTTCTCAGTACACAGACTTCGCGAAGCTGGCCAGACGACGCTTTATCACTGACTTCTCAGTACACAGACTTGGCGAAGCTGGCCAGACGACGCTTTATCACTGACTTCTCAGTACACAGACTTCGCGAAGCTGGCCAGACGACGCTTTATCACTGACTTCTCAGTACACAGACTTCGCGAAGCTGGCCAGACGACGCTTTATCACTGACTTCTCAGTACACAGACTTCGCGAAGCTGGCCAGACGACGCTTTATCACTGACTTCTCAGTACACAGACTTCGCGAAGCTGGCCAGACGACGCTTTATCACTGACTTCTCAGTAAACAGACTTCGCGAAGCTGGCCAGACGACGCTTTGTCACTGACTTCTCAGTACACACACTTCGCGAAGCTGGCCAGAAGACGCTTTATCACTGACTTCTCAGTGCACAGACTTCGCGAAGCTGGCCAGACGACGCTTTATCACTGACTTCTCAGTACACAGACTTTGCGAAGCTGGCCAGACGACGCTTTATCACTGACTTCTCAGTACACAGACTTCGCGAAGCTGGCCAGACAACGCTTTATCACCGACTTCTCAGTACACAGACTTCGCGAAGCTGGCCAGACGACGCTTTGTCACTGATTTCTCAGTACACAGACTTCGCGAAGCTGGCCAGACGACGCTTTGTCACTGACTTCTCAGTACACACACTTCGCGAAGCTGGCCAGACGACGCTTTATCACTGACTTCTCAGTACACAGACTTCGCGAAGCTGGCCAGACGACGCTTTGTCACTGATTTCTCAGTACACAGACTTCGCGAAGCTGGCCAGACGACGCTTTGTCACTGACTTCTCAGTACACACACTTCGCGAAGCTGGCCAGACGACGCTTTGTCACTGACTTCTCAGTACACACACTTCGCGAGGCTGGCCAGACGACGCTTTGTCACTGACTTCTCAGTACACAGACTTCGCGAGGCTGGCCAGACGACGCTTTGTCACTGACTTCTCAGTACACAGACTTCGCGAAGCTGGCCAGACGACGCTTTGTCACTGACTTCTCAGTACACAGACTTTGCGAAGCTGGCCAGACGACGCTTTATCACAGACTTCTCAGTACACAGACTTCGCGAAGCTGGCCAGACGACGCTTTGTCACTGACTTCTCAGAACACAGACTTCGCGAAGCTGGCCAGACGACGCTTTGTCACTGACTTCTCAGTACACACACTTCGCGAAGCTGGCCAGACGACGCTTTATCACTGACTTCTCAGTACACAGACTTCGCGAAGCTGGCCAGACGACGCTTTGTCACTGACTTCTCAGTACACAGACTTCGCGAAGCTGGCCAGACGACGCTTTGTCACTGACTTCTCAGTACACACACTTCGCGAAGCTGGCCAGACGACGCTTTGTCACTGACTTCTCAGTACACAGACTTCGCGAAGCTGGCCAGACGACGCTTTATCACTGACTTCTCAGTACACAGACTTCGCGAAGCTGGCCAGACGACGCTTTATCACTGACTTCTCAGTACACAGACTTCGCGAAGCTGGCCAGACGACACTTTATCACTGACTTCTCAGTACACAGACTTGGCGAAGCTGGCCAGACGACGCTTTGTCACTGACTTCTCAGTACACAGACTTCGCGAAGCTGGCCAGACGACGCTTTATCACTGACTTCTCAGTACACAGACTTGGCGAAGCTGGCCAGACGACGCTTTATCACTGACTTCTCAGTACACAGACTTCGCGAAGCTGGCCAGACGACGCTTTGTCACTGACTTCTCAGTACACAGACTTCGCGAAGCTGGCCAGACGACGCTTTATCACTGACTTCTCAGTACACAGACTTCGCGAAGCTGGCCAGACGACACTTTATCACTGACTTCTCAGTACACAGACTTCGCGAGGCTGGCCAGACGACGCTTTATCACTGACTTCTCAGTACACAGACTTCGCGAAGCTGGCCAGACGACGCTTTATCACTGACTTCTCAGTACACAGACTTCGCGAAGCTGGCCAGACGACGCTTTATCACTGACTTCTCAGTACACAGACTTCGCGAAGCTGGCCAGACGACGCTTTATCACTGACTTCTCAGTACACAGACTTCGCGAAGCTGGCCAGACGACGCTTGATCACTGACTTCTCAGTACACAGACTTGGCGAGGCTGGCCAGACGACGCTTTGTCACTGACTTCTCAGTACACACACTTCGCGAAGCTGGCCAGACGACGCTTTATCACTGACTTCTCAGTACACAGACTTGGCGAAGCTGGCCAGACGACGCTTTATCACTGACTTCTCAGTACACAGACTTAGCGAAGCTGGCCAGACGACGCTTTGTCACTGACTTCTCAGTACACAGACTTCGCGAAGCTGGCCAGATGACGCTTTATCACTGACTTCTCAGTACACAGACTTCGCGAAGCTGGCCAGATGACGCTTTATCACTGACTTCTCAGTACACAGACTTGGCGAAGCTGGCCAGACGACACTTTATCACTGACTTCTCAGTACACAGACTTCGCGAAGCTGGCCAGACGACGCTTTATCACTGACTTCTCAGTACACAGACTTCGCGAAGCTGGCCAGACGACGCTTTATCACTGACTTCTCAGTACACAGACTTCGCGAAGCTGGCCAGACGACGCTTTATCACTGACTTCTCAGTACACAGACTTCGCGAAGCTGGCCAGACGACGCTTTATCACTGACTTCTCAGTACACAGACTTCGCGAAGCTGGCCAGACGACGCTTTGTCACTGACTTCTCAGTACACACACTTCGCGAAGCTGGCCAGACGACGCTTTATCACTGACTTCTCAGTGCACAGACTTCGCGAAGCTGGCCAGACGACGCTTTATCACTGACTTCTCAGTACACAGACTTTGCGAAGCTGGCCAGACGACGCTTTATCACCGACTTCTCAGTACAGAGACTTCGCGAAGCTGGCCAGACAACGCTTTATCACCGACTTCTCAGTACACAGACTTCGCGAAGCTGGCCAGACGACGCTTTGTCACTGATTTCTCAGTACACAGACTTCGCGAAGCTGGCCAGACGACGCTTTGTCACTGACTTCTCAGTACACACACTTCGCGAAGCTGGCCAGACGAGGCTTTGTCACTGACTTCTCAGTACACAGACTTCGCGAAGCTGGCCAGACGACGCTTTGTCACTGATTTCTCAGTACACAGACTTCGCGAAGCTGGCCAGACGACGCTTTGTCACTGACTTCTCAGTACACACACTTCGCGAAGCTGGCCAGACGACGCTTTGTCACTGACTTCTCAGTACACACACTTCGCGAGGCTGGCCAGACGACGCTTTGTCACTGACTTCTCAGTACACAGACTTCGCGAGGCTGGCCAGACGACGCTTTGTCACTGACTTCTCAGTACACAGACTTCGCGAAGCTGGCCAGACGACGCTTTGTCACTGACTTCTCAGTACACAGACTTTGCGAAGCTGGCCAGACGACGCTTTATCACTGACTTCTCAGTACACAGACTTCGCGAAGCTGGCCAGACGACGCTTTGTCACTGACTTCTCAGAACACAGACTTCGCGAAGCTGGCCAGACGACGCTTTGTCACTGACTTCTCAGTACACACACTTCGCGAAGCTGGCCAGACGACGCTTTATCACTGACTTCTCAGTACACAGACTTCGCGAAGCTGGCCAGACGACGCTTTGTCACTGACTTCTCAGTACACAGACTTCGCGAAGCTGGCCAGACGACGCTTTGTCACTGACTTCTCAGTACACACACTTCGCGAAGCTGGCCAGACGACGCTTTGTCACTGACTTCTCAGTACACACACTTCGCGAGGCTGGCCAGACGACGCTTTGTCACTGACTTCTCAGTACACAGACTTCGCGAGGCTGGCCAGACGACGCTTTGTCACTGACTTCTCAGTACACAGACTTCGCGAAGCTGGCCAGACGACGCTTTGTCACTGACTTCTCAGTACACAGACTTTGCGAAGCTGGCCAGACGACGCTTTATCAATCAATCAATCAATCAATGAAGCTTATATCGCGCATATTCTGTGGGTACAGTTCTAGGCGCTCTGCAGTGATGCCGTGTGAGATGAAATTTTATACGGCCAGACGACGCTTTGTCACTGACTTCTCAGTACACAGACTTCGCGAAGTCGACTTCGGGCTCAATTAGGAAGAAGACAATAACAACGTCAAATAACCATAACCATGGCTACTAGACATTAATACGCGTCGGTAATCCACATCAGATTCATTTACCGTGTGTAATGGTCAGCATCACACCACAGGGCTCGGACCCTTCACACGATTGTGTAACTTCTTCTTGACCAATGTTTTCAGGGCACGTTCTGTTCCTCGTGCTACAAATTCTGCTGCCTTCTGGACATTCTCTGTCAAAGCAATCGGAAAGAAAAGTAAGTCTCATACTGTGTTTCATTTAGCACATCTGTTGGCATAACATATTGAAACTAAAAGTTGGGGGTTGGCGTTTACTAGGTACTAAACCCTTGGCAGGAGCGGTTCCTTTGCAAGAATAGTAATAATACGATATTTTGGTCACTTGGCAAGAAAGTGTTCAAAGGAATTCTGCAAGCAGTTAAACCACGAAGGAAATCTTGTTGCTTTATTGTCTGTTAACAAGTTTATAACTTTAAAAGATAATGCTAACCGGAAAAGATTAAATCCAGGTCTGCGGTGAACAAACGGTGTCATCCCAACCTGCCGCTTCCCAGCCTGCCGTATCCCACCCTGCCGCACCCAACCTGCCGCATCCCGGCCTAGCCTGCCGCACCCCAACCTACCGCATCCCAGCCTGCCGCATCCCACCCTGCCGCACCCCAACCTGCCGTATCCCACCCTGCCGCACCCCAACCTCCCGCATCCCACCCTGCCACACCCAACCTGCCGTATCCCACCCTGCCGCGATGTCGATTTTAGTGTTTATGTACGATGATAGTTTTGACTACTGGTGAGAACGTCAAGCTCATGTCTGAAATGGATGTTCTGTTCATGGACGGAACCTTTAAAAGTGCCCCATCACTGTTTACGCAGTTGTTCACCATCCATGGCCTCTTCAGAGATCATTTTCTGACGTTGGCGTACTGCCTCCTGAAAGACAAAAGGAGACAAACGTAGCACACCGTCTTTGGACTTCTGAAAGAGAAGCTTGCAGAGACCGACGTGCAACTAAACCCCACAGACACAAACACACACGCACACACACACACACACACACACACACACACACACACATATACACACACACACACATACACACACACACACGCACACACACACACACACACACGCACACATACACACACACACACACACACACACACACACACACACACACACACACACACACACACACACACACACACACACACACACACACACACACACACACACACACACACACACACACACACACACTAAAATCGACATCGCGGCAGGGTGGGATACGGCAGGTTGGGTGCGGCAGGGTGGGGTGCGGCAGGTTGGGTGCGGCAGGGTGGGATGCGGTAGGTTGGGGTGCGGCAGGGTGGGATGCGGCATGTTGGGGTGCGGCAAGGTGGGATGCGGCAGGTTGGGGTGCGGCAGGCTGGGATGCGGCAGGTTGGGGTGCGGCAGGGTGGGATACGGCAGGCTGGGAAGCGGCAGGTTGGGATGCCGCCGAACAAACTGATATCACGTGCTGTTTGTAAAAAAACTTCCATTGTTGTCCAGGTGCTCTAGCGCTGAGAGTTTAAAATCCACTGTGTAGGAATTCCCTCGCGGCATCTTGTCAAACTGAAATCTATGCCGCGCGCGAAACATTTCCAAGGAAAGGAAACAATTAACTAACATAAAACCCAACAAAAAGACAGAATTATCCTTTTTATTTCCTTTACTCTTTAATGATCGAAAATGGGGGGTGCTCGTTTACTTGGTACCCTCTCTCTCTCTCTCTTTCACACACACACACACACACACACATACACACACACACACACACACACACACACACACACATACACACACACACACACACACACACACGTGCAAGCAACAACAAGAGGTAAACAGTGCCTTGTAGAGCTAGATCCCGCGCTTCCTGGGTCCTTGCTGCACGATGAGCTGCAACAAAACATTATTGTCAGCCTCATTTTACTCAGTCAACACCAGTGAAAATCGAATTGCATATACCGATATCATATTTTATGAAATACACAATCACACATTTATATTTCAATGGTCATAACGTCACTGTCACAATTACCATTCCCAGCTCCATTCTAACCAGCATTGTCAGCATCTTGATTTCATTTAGGAAACACAAACTCACATCTATACAGGGCTGAATATTGGCGGTCGCCCGATCGCCCCCGGCGGGTTCAAATCGCGTCGGGCGGGTTCAAAATTCCTCTAAAATCGCCCGCCGGGCGGGTTCAAATTTCGCTGAAGTACAAAGTCGTCAGGCAACGTAGTTAATCGGAACGGCCGGCGAACAAATATCTCTTGCGGGCGATCTCAAAATCTGTCACTTCTCTACTGCCTACTCATCCCCCCCACTCTGAGAAGGACTCAGGACTACCACCAATCAAGGCCAGACACATTGGCTAGACAGCTACCCCCCTCCGCCTCACTTGACCGTGTCATCACCCCTCCAGTGCCACGAGCCGCTGGCGATTGCATCAGCAGTCAAAATAGCTACCACCCCAAACATATTCCCCCTCTGTATTTTTCCTTTGATGTGCCTGCTATGTACTGTGAATGAATGCAAATGAGCTATTATGCTGTCATACAGAAACCAAACACAACTCCGAATTTAGGTTCCCTCCACTGTATCAATCAGCTATGACATACACACAAATACACACAATCATGAACATAAATGTTAGGTACTCAAAAATCCAGTACTCACAGTTTTGGTAGGCAACAAACACTCGGGATGACAATCTCGTACATAATTGCAATGACAAAACTCTCTACCTTTTACTTAGGTATAAAACTACACAACCCGTCCGTGTACTCACAGGCACACGATATCTAGTTTACAGTTTACAGGTATCTACTCACGGCTCGTGTGTAGTCAACAAAAATTAGTTATAGTTTCTACTACGGCAGACTTAAAACACCGTCTGCTCTGTCTACTAAAATATTCCTTATCTCGTAAGTAAGTTAAGATATTGTAGACATATTACAATACAATACAATACAATACAATACAATACAATACAATAACTTTATTAATCTCTAAAAGAGAAATTGCATTGCTGGTCATACGCAGAATTATACAGCTTCTATTGCTGTTCACTAGGAAATGTATTTTACTACTAATTCCTGCTACTGGTGACCTCGGTCTACTCAGTTTCTACCGCCCTGTGACCACTATGGTCCAACTCTACGGACAAAAATAACCGTGCACTAGCTTTTAGAAATCCCGTCGAATCTCAGCTATGCGAATCTAAAGGGTTGATATTCCGGCGACTTCTCAGATCCATCATTCTCTCATCTGGTCGCTATCGTCCTTTACGACCGGTTACACGACGCACTGCACAACATAAATAGCGGACATCTTGTCTTCGATATCTGTCTGCTATGTTTAAAGTTACAGTGTTAGTCGATTCGACTTATGCGATAAACATTAGCGATATTCAAATGCTTATTCCATTTACCTGTTAAGTGCGAGAAAATGAAAGTTTTACGCCCTCACGGCAAAGCCATTAGGGGCATGTTACACGGGAAAACCCGGCTTTGTATGAAAATAAAAAATAAAAATGCGGGGGGGGGGGGGGGGGGGATGTATACAGCTGGCTGCCGGCTGCTAGAGGAGACCTGAAATGGGCTAGGGACCGGGTTGGGTCGTCTTGGGTCAGTGCTGAAATGGTTACTTTTTTGGCTGTTGGCCGAACGGACACCCGGGCTTCATATTTTTGCATGCATGTATTCGTGTTTCCAAGGCCTGAGGCTTTCGCTGTGACCCTGGGATCTTTATCGTGCGCATGCGTGCACACGGGGGTGTTCGGACACCGAGGAAAGTCTGCACAAAGTTGACTCTGGGACACACATCCCGCGCCGAACTTGGGGGTTGAACCCACGCTGATAGTAACAACCGGTTTTAAAGCCAGCGCCTCTACCGACTGGGCAAACTCCCCCCCCCCCCCCCCCAATTTGTTGGGGTCAAGAAGTTCCATGGAGGGCGGGGGGTATGGAGTAACACATAGTGTTTTGCTCAGAACATTCTCACCCATGCAGAGCCGCGCTATGGGTACGCATTACCGTGAAGCTGGCAGTCAGTGCTACCAAATGTCGTCTGTGTCTACCACTCGGTGGTGACTTAATGTGGGTCTATGTAAGCAGATGCCAGCGCAAGCAATCTGATGCAGAGTCAGGAGGCGGTTTGGTACAAGAGAACCTTAGAGGCCACAGCCTCGGCCGTCTAAGGGATCTGTGTGTCTGGAGGCACATTTGGTTTCTGAGGTTCAAGCGGAGCTGTTGCCTCTGCTCCCAAGTTCCCGTGTCTGGAGGCGTTTTTGGTATGGTAGCAAACCTGTAGGTTGGGGCCTCTGCCTTTCAGGATGCCAGGACTACAAAATGTGTGTCTTGGGACACATTTAGCTTAAGATTCCAGAAGTGGATCTGTGCTGTGCTGGGTCTGCTGCAAGCACACTAGAACCAGCTCGCAACAGTTGAGGTGAACAAATTGGTGACCAAGACCATCATCGGTTTCTCTCCGAGTGATGGGTGTGGGCGGAGAAAGTCTCCCATGTTCATTACAGTGGATCCCCCTACTTGCATATACGATACAATATAACAAGAAAAGAAAATGCTTCCATTCACGACTCGCCTTCGCCATGTCCATTACAGTGGACCCCCCTACCCCTGATAGAAGACCCTCTCTTATCCGAATTTAAGTTCATCATCTCTGTAAAACTTCCCCTTTTTTTAAGACTCCCTCCTTTTTCAGCTCTGATTTTCTTTGATTTTTTCTCTGGTCTTAAAATGAGGGTTCCACTGTATATATGAATTAAACATATTGCTGTTCTACCCTCACTAAATAATGTCCAAGAGAATGTTGATTTCCCACTAATTGCCCCAAACTTAATCTTAATGCGACGGGACATATCACATTTTTACTTTTAGTCAAGTTTTGAGGGGGGAATCGAGACGAGGGTGTGGTGTATGTGTGTGTGTGTGTTTGTGTGTGTGTCTGTGTGTGTGTGTGTGTTTGTGTGTGTGTGTGTGTGTGTGTGTGTGTGTGTGTGTGTGTGTGTGTGTGTGCGTGTGTGTGGGGTGTGTGTGTAGAGCGATTCAGAGAAAACTACTGGACCGATCTTCATGAAACTTGACATGAGAGATCCTGAGTATGGTATCTCCAGATGTTTTTTTCATTTTGTTGATAAATGTCTTTGATGACGTCATATCCGGCTTTTTGTGAAAGTTGAGGCGGCACTGTCACGCTCTCATTTTTCAACCAAATTGGTTGACATTTTGGTCAAGTAATCTTCAACAAAGCCCGGATTTTGGTATTGCATTTCACCTTGAATGCTTAAAAATGAATTAATAAGTTTGCTCATTAAAGTTGTCATTAAAATCGATTTTTCGCAAACAGATTCAAAATTGATTGCATCGTATTCTTCATCACATTCGGAATCTAAAAATATATACATATGTCATGTTTACTCTTAAAATGTGATCACAATTAACGAAAATAGATTAATTAATCTTACGATTAAAATTGAAGAAATCGATCAAAAAATTATTTCATCTTATTCTTTATCATTTTCTGATTCCAAAAACTCGGAGGCAAAAGAAACGCAAATAAAGGATGCGTTAATTAAACCTTTATGGACTTGAAATAAAAAGAAAATAATGATACTAGCATGTTCTGCACGTGTTGTTTTAGCGGTCTTATCTTGTCAGAACCGTGTTTGCCGTTATCTGGGTCACACGTGAGGTCTTGTTGACGGGGATCCCAAACCGTCATGGGGACCACTTTCAGCACATGCACAATGTGGAAAAGCAGCTTTTGTTGTGTTCAGGCAAGCTGTAACGTACTCACAAAACTGTTACAACATTCATTTCTGCGACACAGGCGCGATGCCGAGACTATCACCAGATCAGCGCCAACAGGCGATCGGGAGACTTGATGCCAGACAATCAGTTCAGCAAGTTGCTAGGGCATTTGTAGTAAATGTCTCCACGGTTTATCGCCTGCAGCAACGTTTTCATGCCTCTAACAGTACCTGCGACTTACCAGAAAGTGGAAGACCCCGGGTAACAACAGCCCGACAAGATCGCCATCTTGTCCATCAACACCAGCGAGATGCATTCGAAACTGCCGCCAACACAGCCCGTAACACATTTGTGGTGCATGGACAACCCGTCAGTGCCAGAACTCTACGCCGACGCCTTGGTGGGCAGAACCTTGTAAATCGGCGTCCTGCTCGACGTCCTGTCTTGACAGCTCAGCATCGCCTGGATCGTCTAGCCTGGGCCCAGCAGCATGCCCACTGGCGCCATCGGGACTCGAGGAGGGTTCTTTTTTCGGACGAGAAGCGCTTTTGCCTGGAACCTGGCGATGGGCGTGTCCGGATCTGGCGAAGACCTTGACAGCGGTTTGCTAACAATAACATCCTGCAGAATGATCGATGGGGAGGTGCCAGCGTCATGATATGGGGCGCCATTGGTGTCAATGAGCGAGTGGGACCTGTCGTCTTTCAGAACGTCGGCCAAGGTCGTGGGAATGGTGTCAATGCAGACCGCTACATCAATCAAGTCCTGCGTCCCTATGTGGTTCCATTTGTCCAGAGGTACCGGAACTGCCTGTTCCAGCAAGACAATGCCCGTCCCCATACTGCACGTGTTACCCAGGACAGGTTGCGTCACAACAGCGTGAACATTCTGCCTCATCCTGCTCGATCTCCGGATCTCAACCCAATCGAACACTTTTGGGACATCATGCAAAGAAGGATTAATGCCCTTGCCCGGAGACCCCGCACAGCAGCAGAACTGCGTGCTGCCGTGACCCAGGTGTGGGCTCAGGTCCCTCAGCAGCAAATTAATCACCTCGTCCTCTCCATGTACTGGAGGTGCGCCACAGTCATCAACGCCCAGGGAGGAGCAACACGCTATTGACTTTCAACAGTCTTCAAACAGTGTTCAGTGGAACATGGCACGTCATGCTCTCATCCCAATACACTTTTCCGTGTGGTTTTTGTATCGGTCAATTCGTTTCCTTGTTATTGTTAACCCGAAATAATTAATTCGACATTAACATTCATGGGTAACCCATCTTCACTGCAGCATTTGCGTTTCTTTTGCCTCTGAGTTTAGATATGATAGGTTGTACTCAAAACAAGCTCAGAAAGTTAACAAGAATACAGAAAAGCGCGCTTTCCTGCTTAGCACATTACGCTACCGCGCTAATCTGGCGTGTCAATATCACTACGTTTTGCACGTGGGAGGTGAGCGATTTCCTTCACGCGAGGATTGACGAAGCTGTACTGTCTTGGTGAAAAAATACAGTGCGTTCAGTTTCATCCCGTGAGTTCGACAGCTTCACTAAATGTAGTAATTTCGCCTTACGCAACTTGTTCATTATTAAGGGGAAAGGTGGCACGAAAAATTATAACTGGCTGTTTTGCATTTTTTGTATAAACTTTTATTCTAAAAAGCATAATAAGTCACATGCATGCTCATTTACAAAACTAGCACCAATATGTTTTGAAAACAAGAAAAGCAAATGCTTTATACGACTCCCCCTTCTCTTATCCATTACAGTGGAACACCACACATACCTCTCCCCACCCCAGTCCTAGCACTAACCCCATAATGCCAGACGCCAGGCGGAGCAGCCACTAGACTGCCAATTTTAAAGTCTTACGTATGACCCGGCCGGGGTTCGAACCCACGACCTCCCGATCACGGGGCGGACGCCTTACCACTGGGCCAACCGTGCCGGTTAGGCACCCTCCTGATTTGTCTGTACTTTTTCAGGTCTTAACAGGATGGTTCCACTGTATATGAATGCAAAATATTTGCTGTTTGACTCTCACTAAATATTTTCCAAGAGAACGTTGATTTCCCAATAATTGCCCCAAACTTGACCGTCATGCGAACTGACATATCAGTTCATTTGTGACTCTCCACCACGAAATGAGTCACATGTCACCTTTGCATGATTTTCATATTTTTACATTTTCATAAAGAGTTTTTTATGCTCTACCCAGTGGTGAAAACCGTTTTAGAAAAGAGCAAAAACTGTTTGAGTTATAAGCCTGTGACTAAGTTGACCCTCACACTGTTACCAGACACTCCCCGGACTAATATCAAGCATAGAGCAGAACCGCGCGAGGTGACATGCGACTCACTTCGTGGTGGAGGGTCACATTTAGTTATTCAATCCTAAGAGTATCCCAGACACAAACTTGCCTAACCCCCAACCACCACCATCACTAAACTCATACTCAACACCCTCCAAATTTGTAAGAAAATAACAATAACTTAAAAAACATAATAAATTTGTTTTGGCGCAGTTGGATCCAAGTTGACAGGATGGATACTGGGCTGGCCAAGACAAAAACAGTTATACTCAGACACTTGAATGACCTCATTTCTGACACGATGACATCATAGCATGATGTTATCAACACCAGTCTAAGCCAAGACCAGATACTAAACTGTGACCACAAATCAAACAATGACATTATATTTTGATGAAGTGGACATTTCCTTGATAGTTCAGTGGATATTTTTAGTAGTGATAGTTCTTTTCCAGCAAACATGTTCATGCTATGACATTGACATTTGACGAAAACCACATTTGTGTCATGTCTGGAGATCATCAAACAGGACAAGTGTATGCAATTAGGAGGCTCTTGCTTCAAAAACATCAAATAAATCCTAAATGTTGAGTTTAAATGAAACGAACATGACCCCACTGTTACCAAAA